>NC_134704.1:93323214-93623214 GCF_043290135.1 Rhipicephalus microplus
CCACAGTAACTGCTAGAGCGTCGCAAGTGACGCTCATCATCGTTTCTGCCATAAGCGGTATGCATTTCACGAGCATGCTTGATGAGAGGTGTGCCTCACAGTCCGCACAACGCAACCCTGCCAACTTCGACCATATATAGCGCCATAGTATTTTCCACATGCCACGTCTCACTCCCAAGCAGGCGCGAAAGCGTTATTAGTTCTGCACACTCAAAAAACTGTCCCTGCTCGGTTGACAGGACCTTGCGGCCCAACGAGCCATGGTCCAGCGTACCAGAATAGCGGCCACGACCAATGGGGTTCCTGACTAGATACTCCACATAGTACTGCAGGGAGGCTGACCCACTAGAGGATGGTGTCCCTGGCAACCTCTGTTTTTTTAAAAATAAATCTTTGCTACTACTACTATAGCGCACTCTTGCAGGAGCGCCTATTGGGCTATCCATGAATTGTATTCGCAACTCCATAAAACATTCCATGTGCTGGCAACACTGGTTGAATAAAGAAAGATGGCTGCGCTTGACAGGGTCAGCGCTATCGTGAACTAGGCTCTAGTTCACTGGTTTAAGATAATTTTATTTTCGGATATAGCTTACACAGCTCATGCGTACACAGAAAAAAAGGACAATAGTGATGAATGCGTATGTACAATGCAAGCTGTTACATACAGCGAAAAGAACTTATAGCGTATGCAGTGACGTACAATGCAAAAATTTTACAAAGACAGGACATTCGTGGCATCGAGATGATTAATCTTAAATAAACAGTAAGGCTATATGAACAAACAAGGGGAGGTCATTCACAGTGTAGCGTGATGTTTTGCATTCACATGTGAGGACAGTTTGCTCTCGCGCTCAAGAAGAATATTGCACAAAAAGGACATGTTTCTAATGAAGAAAAAAAATACACACTGTAATGTCACAGTGGTACAAGCTCTAGCCCACCTCCTCAATAGTGGAGGAAAGGCATGGACACTGCAGTCAACGCGGCATTTTCGCTTGGCGCTGCGCCAAAGTTTCCTGATTGTGGCGTCAGATCCCGTTGCTTGGTCGAGGGCTAAAGGGTCCTGGCCCCGGACTGCCCCATTCCCATCGGCATAAAAAATTTCACGGGCGAAACAGCGGGAATAGTTGAGCTGTGCGCATAAATTCGACGAACCACATAAGTTTTAATTGAAGTTGAAGAACCTAGCTAGCCAGTTCGAAGTTGAAGAAGGCAACCGCTCATGTATAGCGGGTCTCCCAGAAAAGTGCTAGCACTTTTGCACTGCGTTGCTACACTGCTATAGACAAGGCCTTATCAGTTTTCGAGGTAAATACGCTGTCACTCATGCTGCCGATTTCATGTATGTCATTGAGTTCCGTTGTCCCGTCAGAAGCTGAATACGCATGCCGTTCTCTTGATTACAGAACGAAGCTGGAGTTGTGAATAGCTTATTAGAACGACGAACAGAGTCCCTATTTTGTGCTGTGTTCTTCATTTTAGGGGTGAAACAGCTTATGAGTCTCAACTCGCTGGCGTGTCATGCCGTCATCACAATCCATTCAAAGCGGGTGTGTGCCAAAAAATCATATTAAGCCCACTACTCGCCACTGGTGCACACTATTTATATCATAATACTGAGTTAAAATTGTGACTTTACTGCATAAACTATTACGTTTGGTTTAGGAGGGGTATCGCATCCCTAATGAAGTTTAGGAAGGTGCTGATGTTTTTAATTTAATGAAACCAGAGGCACAAACGTGGATCTCTGCGGTGAAGTATTTTAGCCGTGCCCTTCGAGGGAGCGACTACCACTTTTATCGGTGTTGAAATGTGAAATGTTGAATCCTCAAGGGCCATTGGCGCCAACGGAAGAGCTCTCTTTTCCTCGCAGCCTCATGAAATATGATGCTCACGGGACGGCTTTTTGCTCTCCCATAGTAGACTACCTTGTACTCCAAATAGTTATCAACTTTTTCTGAACACACACTTTCCCGGGAACGGCATTATGTTCTCCCTTAGTAGACTACTTAGTACTATAAATAGTTACCCACTTTTTCAAAACACAGTAAGTGACCCGGGCAGACCACTTAAGGCTCGATAGTCGAACAAATCGGATGCCGTATGCATGTTCTCAGTCACTCTGGCTTTGGTGGGAAGGACGGCCCCATCACCGTATTTTGATTGCGCATGGCAAGAATGTAGCAGCTTACATTACACGGAACTAGACGACATTATCCGTCATTCAGCCGATCCAAGCCAATATTAGTCGTCATTTAGCAAACATTTGCCGGTACTAGCCATAGTTTATCACTTAATCATGTTTCCGTAAGGGTGTACAGGGTTGCCCTTTAGGTGGGGGGGGGGGGTGCGAAGGTTTGTCGCAGCAGCCCCTTTCTTATCATTACTATGTGAGGGGCTGGGATGCGCTTTGCGCTCCCCTCTCACCCCCTTTCTGTAATCTCAATGTATGACGGCGGCTTTCGCCCCCCGCTCGCACTCCTGCCCCCACCCCCCATCCGTGCACACGGCTATGCATGTTTCTGTCCCCATCCATAGTGCTCTACAAGGATCCATTGGTGGTGTTGTTGGTCAATGTCCTTATATACACTGAGTATGTGCAGCGTAAGAAAACGAAGGCAAGAGAACACACATAAACGATATAGACCTACGCTGACTTCCGAATAATTAATTGAAAAGCATGAACATGTGCACATTTCATAAACGACTCAAGACGCGTCGTGGTTGAGCGTACGACTCCACCTCTTTGTTACTTAGAAACAAATTTGGCGTAACTTCGTCCCGCCACGGCGGTCTAGTGGCTAAGGTACTCGGCTGCTGACCCGCAGGTCGCGGGCTCGATTCCCGGCTGCGGCGGCTGCATTTCTGATGGAGGCGGAAATGTTGTAGGCCCGTGTGCTCAGATTTAGGCGCACGTTAAAGAACCCCAGGTGGTTGAAACTTCCGGAGCCCTCCTCTACGGCGTCTCTCATAATCATATGGTGGTTTTGGGACGTTAAATACCACAAATCATCATCAGCATTGGCGTAATTTCTCACTTGATATCAAATTTTCTAACGGGAGCTACCTTTATTATTTATATTTCTGTTTTTCTTTCTGTGCGCTTGACAAATATCGCGTGATCAAAGTGTGGAAGGAGGACCTGCATGAGGGCAAGTGAACGTACACGATACAGTCGACTTGAGCGCGAAAATGGCGTTAATCGGGCGAAAAACCTCTCATCAACAGGTGTTTATTGATCAATCGCTGGTGTAAAGAACGAATAATGGTTGAAGTTGAAGTTCACGTTAATTCTTTTTCAAGGTATTACAAAACAGAAGAAAATATACAAAAAGAGGTACCACAGTCAAAGAACTATAGCGGGACCTCTCGTTATCAATTACAGAACAAAAAAAATGCAACGGTAGCGAACAGAAATATATACGAAACTTATATATTGCTTGAAATAATAAACATGCACGTGGTAGCCAAGATTTCATTGCATATAACAGAAACGAGAAAAAAATACACTGAAAGAATAGCGATTACAAAGGACCAATGAAAGGACAAATTAAAAAGTTCAAATTCGCTGAAAATAAGGAGTCATTAGTATTTACAAAAAACCAAATATGCTTTTCTTGATCGTTGGTATGATGACAGCAAAGGTGAAGATTTTAGAAGAACTGGTAGATGATTCCATAGTTTGACGCTTACAAAACCGACAGTTAGTTTTCCGCAGTTTCTTCGTGTTTCGGAAGTAAAATGTTATTTTTGAAGAAAACCTAGTATTATTTCGATTAGCAAGACCGTTTCGACCAATGACATAAAGTGATCGCCGCGTCTTCAGCATGCAATAAATAACAATACCGTGATTGTAAAAGATAAGCTTATTTAATGTAAAAGATAAGCTTATTTAATGGGAGCAGATTTAACTCGGTGAAAATGGAGGTAACATGAGCATATTAAGGAGCCGAAGGGATCATCCGAACAGCATTACTTTGGATGTGGTGCAAAGGGGCTATATGACAGAGATGTGTGAGGCCCCATGATGTTATAGAATAATTTACACGACTGAAGATAAAGGCATGACATAATGTCAAAAGAGTGTGCCTTTGAAAGTAGTGTATCACCTTTAGAAGGACCCTGACGCCGTATGCGGTTTTCTTCTTTAAGAAGTTGATGTGAATGTTAATTTCAAAAAATGAATCAAGTTGAATACCTAAAAATTGGCATTCATTAGATGCTAGTATGGGGTGTGATACTATGTACAATGAAACAATATCAGATCGACGTTTACTGTGTGAACTAAAAACTATATATTTTGTCTTTTGTGGGTTCATCGGTAGTTTGTTTTTTTACACCACCAAATGATATTATTTTGCACAATGTTCAATGCGTCTGTCAATGCACCTAGGTCATTATCAAAGGTAAAAACACTGGTATCATCCGCGTACAGAAGGCATGTAGTAGAAGTGAGACAGTTTGGAAAATCATTTAAATATATGAGAAATAACAGCGGTGCAAGCATGGACCCCTGCAGAACGCCAGCGTTAAATATTTGTGCGTTAGACAGTACTCCTGAAATGCAAACCTGTTGTCGATTGCATAGGTAGCAGCGCAGAAGCTCCAACGATGGTCCTGTTATGCCGTAAGCGTGTAGTTTAGAAAAGAGAATACTGTGACCTAGAGAATCAAATTCTTCTGAATAATCGATAAAAAAAAGATCCCACATATCTGCCTCGGTCAATTTCTGCTTTGATATTATCTGTGAATGCGATTAAAGCTAAACCGGTAGAATAACCATGACGGAAACCAAACTATCTTGGCATTAATAGTCTCAACTTGTTCAAACATGTAGAAAGCCATATATGGTTAGTCTAATAAAATTGTTATTCGACCATCGCTACAGTCTTCGTGGTTTGTCGGCAGTTTTTAGGCGCCACGAAAAACTCCGGCAGATCTCGCACACTGTTAAAGTAGATCCTATGAGAAATAATCAGCCAGGAGCTTCCTATATGCCGCGTTGTTTTGCTTGGAGCCAAGCGTTATTGGGTGGACCGACGCCATTGTCTAAACGAAGTTGTGTGCATTATAGAGTTTCCGATATATACACTAGGGGGAACTATGACGCTAGTGTCTATGGGAGCTACAACGCTATACAACGCACGGCATTTCAGCGAGAGGGGGTAGTGTATATATATATATATATATATATATATATATATATATATATATATATATATATATATATATATATATATATATATATATATATATATATATATATATATATATATATATATGTATATATGTATATATATATATATATATATATATATATATATATATATATATATATATATATATATATATATATATATATATATATATATATAAGGGAAAGAAGCGTATGCCTAAGGGCTCGTTGTTTCGTGTTTTGACACAATAATAATGAGATCTAACAGACAAGTATACGCCAAGGAATATATAGGGGAAGTTATTAAAACAAATAGAATGTAAATAAGAAGAAAGAAAAGTGGGTGAAGAAATAACCAGCCGTGAGCAGGAAACGAACCTACGACCTTCGAATAGCGTGTTCGATGCTCTAACCACTGAGCTATCACAGCGGCCTTCCCTCCATCCACTTTTTTGGGTTTTATGTGTGAATTTAGAAGTAGGAGTGTCAGTCAGCGCCGTAGGAGTGTCAGTCTTGGACCGGCTGGTCGCTCTACAAATTGAGTAAACCAGGAAGCTAGCAAATGGCAGTGTGGAGACAAATTCATCGACAACTCGAAATACACTGACACAAGTATTCCAAACGAGTTCTGCGGCATGACGCAAGGTGACGGAATGGTTAAGAAAGGTGGTCGGAAGGGTTAAGCATGGGTGGTTGTCTACTGAGGCTCTTGTAAGGCTGCTACACAAACAAACAAACAAACAAACAAACAAACAAACAAACAAACAAACTCATGCTTGTTTGTTGATTGGCGGGAGATGATAAGGCGGGCAATGCGAAGCGGTCTACAGTTGTACGTGTTATAGCTAATCTGGTCTTCATGAACCAGCTTCCCTTGCGATTATAACTTATATGTTTGCGGAAACAGAAAAATTTCACGATATCTTGCATCTGCAGAATGGATTTTTGGCTGAGAGGCGTGATGACATAGCTAAATCCTTTTGTTGCTACCCGCGCTGTGATGCGCATCGCTCTGAAGGACCCACATTTTGGAACCCCCATCGATTGAAAAATTCTGATGTTATTGCAGCTAACGCTGCTGGTGGTATACTTGTACAAGTTATAGAAAAATAAGGAACTGATCGCAATAACTTTTATCAACATATAATTGATTACCAGGATTAATTAGACCATCAGAATGGTAACAGCGTTTACGCAAATGCAGCCTATTATTAAGGCGATAGCCTTCAATGCTTATACTCGCGATGAGCGGTGTACGCCCAGTCCCGTGGCACGGTGCCAGCTGTGTTATATCCCCCCCCCCCCTTCCCATTCCCGCTGGAGGATCATTAGCCTTATGAGCGCCAGAATGTGGATGGCGTCTGCACGACACGCAAAGCGCGATAAAGGGGATGCAGGCAGATTAGTCTCGCGTCTCACTGTGATTCGAGGTATGAAAATTTTTAAAAAGAAAACACGCACACATTGTGCTTGTGTGTCATTCCACTGGGAGTGTATAAATAAAGACATGACATGCTCAGTTTAATGGCCGCTCGCTTTCGCCGAACACATTGTGGTGACAAGCAGACAGACGTCGATACTGTAAGACCACAAACAATATATTTCGTGTAAAGCCATTTACTGAGACGCTAACAATAACAAGAATTGTCGTCGTCTTCTGGTTGGATTCAACTGATCCGCACTAGCGCGCCACAGGGCTCCCCTTCTATTGGCGAAGAAGTTGCGAGTGTGTTGCAGAAAGCCATAAGCGAAGTGTTGAGCCACGAATACCCGTGGTGACTATGGCAGTCCGAAACGACTGTAATATGAGAGATGATTGAAGTGTTGGTGTGTAAACATGCGCAGGTTTGAGATGGTCGACGGAAACCGTATCTTCCCGGCTGTTGATGAGCAGGAGGAAGTATTTAGCTTGCGTTTTATTACCTTAAACGGTCTGTCGTAAGGGGCATGCTATAGAAATGTCACACGGCATCGTGTCGTACGAAAACGTGAGTGAAGTGTTGCACGTCAGGATTGACAAACACTACGGGATGCTCACCGTTGTCGAGGAGGAACCATGCATAGCGTTGCACGGATGCTATATGGGGTCGGGAACGTCTGCAGTTACTGTGGGCGAATCACTGAAAGATGACCGGTGGTAGCATGAAAATCACAACATGCGTGTCATGTAAGGCATAACTTACACGCCATGTCCATGATGCCCTCGCGTCCGTTTCGCTAGCTTGACATGTACAAAGTTTAGTGTTGCGTGACTTGACTGTATAACGAAGATAGCTGACACGTAATAGCATGAAAACATTGACGTACGCTTTGCAACATGCTTTACATGCCACACTCATGGGCATGTGTCTCAATGCCCATCGGCGAGGGCATCAGCAGAACCAGTCAGCGGTCACCTGCAGTCATTTCGCAGTCAGGCACTGCCGTTATTGTGGCTGTTCCCCGAATTTCGAGGGACATACTGTCTTACAGGCATGGCGAGAAAGTTGTTCGGAAAATTTCAGAGGAAGCAGACATTCATAAGCTTGGGGACAGATGTGTCAGCAGGCCCTCCTTTTCCCTCTCCTATAAAGAAGTGAGCTACCTATATGTAGCTCATGCCTTTTCAATACTTCTTTTACACCGTGTTTGATACATTTGATTTTTTTTTACTTTTTAAGCTTTTAGATTTTTTTTTTGATCTTCTCTTGTGTGGCTGCCCTTGCCTCTCTGGCGTTTACGTGTTTGCCGGTTGGTTTTAGGATGAACGATTATTTTCTTTTCGTTTATCGGAGGCGTACTTGGTGGTTTGAGAGTTTCTGATGCTGTAATTTCCGGTGGATCGTCTTTTTTGGCAACAAGTTGTCACGAGGTTTTTGATCACTTCTTTTCATCATGTTACCTTTATGTTGCTTCGACGCGTGCCATAAAGGAGGCCTTGTGTTCTATCTTGAGCGTAACTCTCTAATGACGTGCCTGTCGTACCAATTATGGTATATGCCCAGTTAACAAAACAACCGGAAGCACACCATGAGCATGGCTTGTAAACCTTGCTCTATGTGACATGTATTTTAGGATTTTCATGTTACCATTTCCAATTCACGTTTGCCATACCGTCATGTCACTAAATACCATCGCAGCTTCATATCAAGCTAGCGAACCAGCCGCGAGCTCACCATGAGTGAGGCATATGTGATGTCGTAACTGACGTGCAAGTCATTATTACCATGTTAACACATGTAATTCATGTTTGCCATGCAGTCACGTCATGCCAAATAACTCTTGGTGCGTATCAAGCTAGCGAGATGGCCGTGAGCGATTCTTGAGTGGGACATGTGACTCATGCCTTACATCACACGCATGCCATAATTTTAGTTTTTTAATTGGTATTTATGTTCGCCATACAGCAACATCACACAACGATTTTGGTGCATGTCGAACGGGCGAATCACCCGTGAGTGCATCATGAGCGTGGCATGGGAAGCATGTTGTAAAGTGCGTGTCAAAAGTTTCGTGTTATTACCAGTCAGTTACCTTCGTTATGCAATCACGTCACGCAATACCAGATTTGGTATGTGTGAAGCTTCCGGAATAGACGGGAGCGCAACATTGAGCATGGCATGTAAGTCATGTCTTACAAGACGTGCATGTCATGAATTTCGTGTTATCACCAGTCGTTTATGTTCGTCACACGATCGCGTCACGCAAGAACAAATTTGGTTCATATCACGCTAAGCATGACATAATTAACTCAAGTCAAACATGACAGGCATGTCACGATTTTCTTGTTATGTTAGACGTACATGAACGCAATAACAACTCAGGTACATGTCAAGCAAGCGATACGGACATGAGCGCATCATGAGCGTGGCATGTAATCATGCTGCCCATGACATGTATGTCATGCATGTCATGTGTTTCATGTTAGCACCTGACATTTATGTTCGTCATGCAGAAATGTCTCGTCATGCCAATTTTGGTCATTAAACGAACGGCTGTTATGCGTTTGTTTATATGCTCGCAAGTGGTATAATTAAGCTCGAAGCAGAAATTTAGGACAGCTTCGCTTGACTCCAGCTACACTGAAAAAGCTTATAGCGTGTCCGAATACTGCAGTTGCACGGGAGCTCCGCACGTTCGTTTTACAGCGTGCGACTGTTTTGCGATACCTCAGCATACCAGGCAGGCTGCTCTGGAAATCTCCCAGCGCCTTTTCAATGCAGACGCGGTGCACGCTGGTCGGCTTTCTTTACTGCTTCGAGCTGCCTGTTCGTGGGTTTCTCATGCGGAGCACGTTCTGCATTCAGCTCACCGTTCCGAGCCTCCTCGCTGGGCGACCGCCGCGGTTATGATCATTTGTCACACCCTTGACAGTCGGCTACGGAGAGGGAAAGAGATGGCCGCTTGGAATGCCGCCTCTATCTTCTCTCTCGCTCTCAACAAGTCTTCTCCGCGGACATCGTGAGAGCTTTCTTCATTTTTGTTTTATCTTCATTGCTGCATTCGCACCCGCTTTATCTTTTTCGTCACATTCGCAGTCGCCTCAGAGCCAATGACGAGCCGCGACGAGTCCCATCTGAGTTTTTTATAGCAAGCTGGTTAGTGAGAGACCTAGTAAGGCTTAGTTAGCTTTTTCTGTTCATTAAACGTTTTGTTCGTCACACAGCTCATAAATTATCATTGATAACGTTGCACCGATGAGTGTCTGGTACAAGCTATAGGGTTTTCTTGCAGACCAGCAGTCGCTAGCACACCACGCCTTTAGTTTCCAGCGGTGTTGTTCTGGTTGCGAAGCTATACCAACAAAGCAAACAAACAAACAAACAAATGCAAAACAAAATGAAGCGTGACCTGTACGGATCTCTACTTAATGTTCCCGACCGAATCCATGTTGATAAACTATTCGGCTGTGTCAGTAAACGGTCTATCATTTAGCATGTGACACAATGCGGATGCCAACGCTTGTTGTCGCGCAGAGCGATGTCGGATCACTTGACTCGAAGTGATTCCTGCCTGAGAAATACACGATACTCGCTAGCCAGGCCATAGCGGTGTTGATTCGGGGCCATTGTATGCTATTTTTATGGAAATGATCATGAATGAGGTATGTTGGAAAAAAAATAGATGAGCCAAGAAAAAGCATGGATTGTCTGACTAATCGACTGTAATTTGGGGATGGTACTTGTAACCTGGTATGCTTGTTCTGTAAAGGATTGCTCTTGGTTATCACACATCGGACTGTCAATGAGTCGGATTGAATTTGATGGTGAAGGAAAAAAAAAACTAATAATAAATGCCTTCCTTATTCATGCAATGCTATGAGAGCCATCTTGGGAGAAAATTTAAACAGTTGCGATTTCTCATACTGCACCGCAATGCATCAGAACCGTGCGAGCTAGCTCGCGATGTCGAATCAGGGGGTGTTAGAGAGACCTGCGGAAAGGAGAGTTGATTGACAGCGTCAATTCCGTTTCGTGTTTTTTCTTTCTTTTGCATGGCTGAAAGACAGAACACGTACCTATAGTAATGGCGTGTATCAGATTACGCTGATGTGATCGATATAAACCAGAGATGGACTCACACTGTTGACATCCATGGTTCAAGGACATGTTTGAACACGTTGAATTGGATGCTAAAGTGAAAAGCGTATAAGTGCAATGATTAAGGTTAAAAGGCGATAACATCCCGTACGTTTGTGTCTGAAATTTACGCCTGTGAATATAACAACAAGTATAAAAAATCCGGAAAAATATCGGCTCCATATACGTCATGAGATGAAGTTCATACGCGGCGAGAAGTTTATGTGCTGCTGCTGAGGATGATATAACAATGATGCTTATAATGGTTGGCATGACGGCTTGAAACTATTTCATCCCATTTTTCTGTGCTATATTACACTTTTCTTTGTGGAAACAAACATACCATAGCAGTGTGGTGATGATGATGGTTGTAATTATGGTAATAATATATACGGGGTTTGTGTGACTAAGAAGCGCGCCACAGTAGAGAAATAAATGAAGAAGATGTGTACGAAAATTCTAGCTGGTCTTGTTCACAGTTGTGACCACTTTGAACGAAAACGAGCAATATCTGTTTCATCTCTTGCGTCAGGACAGTTCAGCAGAGCAACAGTCGTACTGAAATCTGTGACGTCCCGCTTTTTTGGAGACTTCACCCAGAGCTACTCGAGAGCTCGGTTCATCCTGAGGAATCTTGCCGCACGTCTCTAAAGACCGAAATAATAACTGCCCATACGACGCAAAAATGGTCACCGACTTCGAGCAACATATATAGCGCGCCGCTAGAATCTTGGGAAAGTGTCAGTGCGGTCCCCGAACGTTGCAGTCATACCACTGCAGTCACGTCCCGCAGCTTATCGGATCATACCCGACTTCTTTGATCGGCAAGCACTTTGAGCGGGACTCGCTTTTCTGTTTCCCAACGTTTCGCGCTATCACGCATCTTCATCGATTTTTCTTTCCTACTAGTTGTGAGCGTGTGGGGGGTTCTATAATCATTCTTTTCATCTCTACGGAGAGAGGGAAGGCAGGAGAACTCACCTGGCGTGAATAGCGAGGAGCTCTTTGTCACTACGAAAGTTTCCTCTTATCGCGTATTGCGCAGAAAACGCCAGGCATAATCTTCCTGCTGCTCAGTCGAGTATACAGCGGAACCCGCTCAGTGGGTTTGTACCGTTTTAGTAAGGCCTTGTTGGGCGGGTTCGTGCATCTTCGCAAAAGGTACAAACTGCGCAAGCTAAAGACGACGTACGCTCCACCCAGGGACAAGTGTAGGACAACGCCTGTCCTTTATCTGGTCTATGCGGTTTTTACTTTTGCTCAGTTTGTACATCTTGTCAGCTGGCACTGCTCCGGTTGGAGCCGGAGATTTGCAGACGCTGCAGGAGGGGATAATGTAGTCTTACTAAGGACCATACCTCGAAGAATACGCAACGTACGCAGTGACGATCCTCCCGTGACCCTCCTGCCACAGATAACTTGTCGATGTGATGTTGATTTTGTTTGAATTATGTGCTGATTTCAGGTAAACTTAACGACGCCACAGGTACATATGTTCTCACAAAGCGCTATTGCGGAGCCTTGTCTCACAGCTCATCAGGCCAGAAAGATGCACGAGCCCTCCTGCCAGGGGCATAGGCAGAATTTTCGTTTGTAGGGGTTGGCGGTCGTTCCAGCTCTTTTTCTCTTAGCATAACTTTACCAAGCAAAAACACACCCGCGTGCCATTGCGTCTATCGCAATGGCATATATCGATGCAGCTTCTATACATGTGTTTTTTTTTTTGTGAGTGCCTCTGTCCAAGTGGGCGCATACCTTCAGACGGTTTCACAGCAGTAAACATGTGTAATGGTGCGCACTGTGAATATGTGTTTCTAAGGCATCGTTCTTCCTATCTGCGTGTAATTCAGTCTTCAATCAGTCAACCGCTGTTTGTAATTATGGACACTTATCACCTGGTACGATAGAATTCTCTCAGGAATGGGAAAGGCCGCTTTTGTAATTGTTTCGTAGCGCAGAGAAGGTTAATAACGCCAGCTATCTCTATGTGATCTTGATTAGGCGGACATATGTGTACATAGCGTACGAGCGGAAAAAATCACTTAGCTCAATGAGAGTTGCACATGAATTCATTTCCTCTCGTAGCAAGCATCACGTTGCCCCAGACAACAACGACGTGTGATTGCCATCCGTCTGAGAGATCAGATGGTTTTCTTGATATGCCGTTGGTCCTTAACTTTGTGCCTGCAATATAAGGAATGCAGCAACGCTTCGATCAGCCGGTTACAATAGTTGGGTGATGTTAACTTTATGAACACATTTTCGCCTTCTAGCAGAAGTTTCTCCGTTGAAGTATAAATATCAATTTGGTTGGCCCTACGTTAGAGCTACAAAACCGTTTCACGAGTTGTTCAGCGGGTAAGATGAACGAGTTCGTATTTATGACAACTCGTATCAAAGGCCACTTTTTGGGAACAGGTCTCACATTTTTGTATCTTTCGCCTTAGACGAATCAATAGTGCTTACAATATAAACAAAAACAGGTACAAAAAGAAAGTTGTAACATGCGCTGGCTATCTAAGCTTGTACAGAAAACTTCGAGAAGCACGTAGGCGGGATGGTGGTTTTGCATCTGGTATAGTTTGTAAGCACGACTTCTCAAGGACCCAAAAAGAAAACAGACCCGAGCAAAGGATTATATTGAACTGAGATTTTGATAACCACTATAATACAGTGTGCACCACTGGATGTTCATTTTTGTCTTTTTTATTCCACTCACTCGGTATGTATTTATCGTATCGTGCAAAAATAAAAAATCTCAGTTAAGGATAGCGCTGTGTCACTGTATGTTTACTTTCTACGTCTTGTGGCGTGGTGCTCACTCAATCACGGAAGGTCCCCAATATGGTCTCAGATCGTAGCTAGCAAAGTTTCACTACGCATGCAGGGCGTCGGTATTGAGTTCTGACGACAACAAAAGCACTGAGTGAATGTCTTTGTGGCTGCAGACTACTTGCTTGCAGCCCTTCCTCATTCCTTCCTTATCGCACTTACCATTAGAGCGCGATAAATCAGGCGCAGGTACGCTGCATGGCGTTGATGGATGTGGCACAGCTCAAATGAAAGCTGGGCTCTCAAGGATACAAAGGAACCTCAGTGTGAAAAGGCAGATCACGTGTTACACCCTTTTACTGAGCGTGTATTGTACGCGTGACCTCGTTAGCACCCAGGTACCTTTGACAAGGTAGAGTGCTGGCTCAACGCAAACTTCATTTCCTGTACTCACGAGCGATACGTAACGCATACTTTGGCCGTTCTATATACTACGCATATAGACATCCCCACAAACAGTATACACTTGTCTGATGAGCAGTGCCGTTTAGAAAGAGGCCGTTTTGAAACCTCAGGTGTGGCCGTTACTCATAGTGGGTCACCCAGGTACGGATGGGCCGGCCGAAGCGAACCTCCAGAACGCAGTGCTTAGAGCGAAGCTCAATCTCGCAATGTCAGCGGCCATAGCAATGCGTACGTGGATGCAATGCGATCTGGCGCTGATAGGTTCGTTGTCTCCGCATGCATGGCAAGCGTTGTCTTTGGAGATCACATGCATGAGTCACGCGCTTATGTTATAGACCACAGTATAGATTACAAAGAGCCGTCAGGTTGACTGCTAGCCGTTACAATTGAGTTGGCGCTGCTTAGATTTAGTGTAATCTACGAGGAATGCATCACGTAGATCGATCAACGTTATTGTGAACTGTATCGTTATTGTGAACTGTATCAGGAATTGTAGTTCTGAGAATGTCCACGTGCACTGGTATCTTCCACATGTGTTATGTTGTGCGTAGGAATATACATGTAGACGTCTTAATCTAGCCGCACCGCATTGCAAGTATATGAAAGCACCAATAAAAATATTGTGAAAATGATAACATAAATAAACATAGATAAACAGTCACAGATTTTATCTGTGACTGTTAAACAATTTTATCAGCAACATCATTCAAGCCGTTTCTTTTTCAGCATATTGATCATTTCTTGATGGCTGAAAAATAATGAGTTATTTTTATAGCTACTGTCTGTTTACATCTCTGTTGCCTGCTCCTTTGTTTATTTTGCACATATGGTAAATTCTTTGCTAAAAAATTGAACATGAATTTGTTATTTTTAGTGTATGTGTTTGTTTTCTCTTTATGTTAAAAAAATCAAAAATATTATGAGCCTCTTGTAAATATTTTGGGTGCCATTATAATGCATCTTCGTTCATGCATTACACCCCACCCTGCTAAAACTTCTGGAAGGGTTGCAGTACCAATAAAAAAAAATAAAAAAAATAAATAAACAAATAAAACTTCACATGCAAACACTAAGCAATGAAGCAGTGTCGTAACCAAGGAGGGACACACTGGATTCGTGCTCCCCTTTTTTGTTTTCATGCTACGCAAGACAGAATTACACTTGACCACACCTAACTGCCTGGCCTCCATTTCACATCACAAAGGTGCCCACGCCTCCACCCCATGAAAACAAATAATCTGGCTACGCTCCCGCAATCAAGACAGGCATAACTTATGTACTCATTACCACAGCAATGGGCACGTTCAATCATTGTTATCTTCCTTGACACGATAGCTTGAAACACCAAGCCCGCAGAAACACATCACAAAAAAAACTTGTTTTGCATGTCGACACTTCTGCTTGTTACAAAACGTTATAAAGCTTTCTCACTCTAATCAATAAATTGTTCTTGAAACTATGCTCCAGCAGTGTCAGGAAATGGGCTTGTGGATTGCAATACTGTGTATCGCACCAAGCATTATTTGCAAAGGTTTTGTTAGTCTAAGTATGTTTTGTACGCAGTTTCGGAATGGCTAAACAAAGATAACTTTGAGTCCTGTAATTATTTAATTGTAGTATACTTATAAGTGTAGTAATTAGTGTTAGAGGCATAACGAAAAAAAAAGTTCTTGGAGTGCTTATATTGCGAGTTGTATCCGCGCAGTAATGGTAGAAATGACGCTTGCCAAGGGCGTTGCTTGCAATTCTTCTTTCGTCATTTTGGCTACCCCCATCTGCATTTCAACAACCTGTGCGCATAGTGTGCCTTACCCGTAATCGATTTGGCACCTCGCCACACGTTGGTTGAGGCGCTATTTGCGGGCCTTATCAGAACGAGTTATGATGACGTTCTCAGTATTACGTACACATGTACCATTAATTAGTTGCGAACTTACACATAGATAACAAACGAAGCAAGTTCCACAAAATGCGCGACCTGCATTTCCCTCAGCGGCTGCCTGTATGAACTCGTTTCCAAAGGTGAAGAAAGTGCTTAACAGTGCAAACGACAGGAGGGGATAGAAGAGACGAGAACAGAGCACTCTGTTCTCGTCTGTTCTATCCCCTCCTGTCGCTTGCGCTGTTAAGCACTTTCTTCGTCTACGATGCAGCACCAACCAGCCCAATCAAGCGCATTGTTAAAGTTCGTTTCCAAAGACAAAGCTCGAAATGTCTTCTGTGTGCACACAGTATAAACACTGCACGCTATCTTGCTTCGCATTTGGGCGTTACGAATACAGCAATAAATGACTTCGCAACAACCCCTCTTACGCGTTGCGAGCCACCTCGTCACGGCAGGTGCGAGCGATGTGCGAGTGGGGGGAGGTGATCTCAGTTTTGCTTGCGGGACGGAAGACGCCCCAACTGCCCGTGAGGCAGCCATCGAGCAAAGCTACAGGAAACAAAACAGTAAAAACTGGACTAAGCAAGCTATGTGGCGTAGTAAAGAGGGGGGTCGCCATCTATTATGGCCGTGGCCACCGGATGCACGCCAAGAGCCTTCGGTCTGGCTGCTTCTTCTTGAGCTGTTGCTGCTTCTCGCCGCCCAGAGAACGGACGATGCTCCCACACCTGCTCCGCTTGTTCTAGATTGCCGCTAAGCCAAGCTAAACGCACTCCATAATATTCCGCTTGCAAGTAGCAGTGGAGGTCGACGGCTATTAGGTCTGGTGGCCGCTGCGCCCAGACGAGAGGCTCGGCTGGGCTCGACTCGACAGCGACTGGCTTCCAGCAAAAACGTCACGCGAAAGAAAGGCTCGCGTGCCCTCTTTTGTCTTGCATCGCGTGAAGACACGCTGCCCGACGTGGGTCACCACTTCGTTTGAGTCTCTGTCCGATTGCTGTTGCATCGTTCCATGGTGTTTTGTTGCTGTTTTTTTCAGCCGCAGAGCTTCTCTGGGCGTACTTGCGCTCGAACTTGCTTGATAAGTTGGGACAACGTGCTGGGCCGCAGCCTAAAATGAGCGACGTTTAAGATTACCAGTTGTTTATCTGAGAAAGGCGCACCTCCGACCACATGAACGCATGAAAATACGACGTAAGTATTTTCAGCTCAGTGATTTCATCCTTTAGTGGAGGTCTGTGATATTATTTCTTGCTTCTCAAGACGAATGAATTAGCAGAAGGAGAAGGGGGTCAGCTGTGTGGGCTACACTTCTCAACCGGGCAAACACCACAAAAATTGAACCAAAATGCTAGACTGGAATCAAGAGAAAAATTAGAACTATTGAATACCGTAAGACAAAACAATTATGAGCGAAATTTTGTATATATATAAATATATATCGACGGTGGGGAGAGGGTTGCAGAGTTAAGACAAGGGAGCCTGAGAGACGCACAGAGTTCCACAAACAAGGAGAACTCTGAATAACCTGAAATAAGTCGCAACAAGGAGAACTCTGAATAACCTGAAATAAGTCGCAGTGGTCATAATCTTAGCAGGGAACGTGGCTTACATGTCCGTGCATGTGTCTATATCAATATACAAACATCCTTATCAAAGAGAGAGAGAGAGAGAGAGAGAATAATTGATAGAAGGCATAGAGGTCGACCTGAGCCAACACTCTCTGCTCAGCACAGGTGAAAAAAATCAACGGGGAGGAAGAGGGATGAAGATAATGGAGGGTACAGGAAGAGGTGGTGAATACATACACTGACCACGTAACACAGTGGCAACTCAACAGTCTAGTGTCCAGCCCTTTACCCTGAGTACGAGGTAGGGTAGCATACCGGATACAAGTATTTGGTTAAGCTCCCTGCCATCCTTTTTTCTCTTTTCTCTCTCTCAGCACGAGGAAAAAATGTACACGAGCACACAGGTGTCTGTGTCTTTTGTCTGCTTCATGTTCCTGTTTTGCGCATGATTATTTCCCTCCTAGCCGAGTCTCCTGCAGCCCTTAATGAGTTAACGTGTTGAACTCAGAAGCGTCAACTTGTGCTCGCATCACAATTTCGCACAATTTCCTTCCGCTATGGCTAATGGAAACACCGGTCGCTGTAGGAACACGTACCTAAATGCACCACGGCATAGTACTTGTCAACCCTTTTGATCAGCGGTCGTATCAGCCATCCAGTTTCAGTAATTTCAGCGTATCGGTCAATGATTGGAGTGACCCTTGCCCCAATCGATCGCGTCCCACCGTATGGAGGTAATTAAGTTAGATGGCCCGTGGGAAGTGCATAGGCGTACACGCAGGCACATTAATATGACGTCCTCGACTAATTAACTGCCGACTCGTGGACAGTGTAAAACTTTCGTTTAGAGGCGGTCATCGGTAAGCGTTCATTCTCCGCTGGCGTACTGTAGGCGGCTAAAAAAAAAAATGAACCCGCTTATTTGTAGATTATTGATATTCGCTGCCCCTGGCATTTGCTTCTTGCATGCTGTTAAACGTATGAGGCCACTCTTATTTCTAGCCAAGTCAGCATCCCTTTAGCGAGACAAGTACCCTGGCACTTTAATTACGAATAACAACATAAATGTTCGTCATAAGTATACATTGAAGATGAAAGAAAACTTAGTAAAGGGTGGAATTGAGAAGTATGAGTGGGGGCAAAGTCATTACATTGCAGCCAGCAGGGAAAAAAAAGGGGGAAAAACAAGCAGAAGAAGCTTGAAAGATGATAAGTGAGCTTCGATGCGTATGAAGTTAACTCGACACTGTGTTACCTGATAGATAGATAGATAGATAGATAGATAGATAGATAGATAGATAGAAAGATAGATAGATAGATAGATAGATAGACAGATAGATAGATAGATAGATAGATAGATAGATAGATAGATAGATAGATAGATAGATAGATAGATAGATAGATAGATAGATAGATAGATAGATAGATACTGTCGAAATGCCATTGGACGTGCACTTAAGAGAGAGAGGGAGAAAGAAATGCAGAGGAAAGACTATAGAGTTTCTCACAGAAATACCTAGAGGGAAGTGTGGCGCCAGCGTCTATGCGAATTTCTTTAAGGGCCCCGTTGAAGCGCTGCGAATGACGGTATATGTGCCTGCGAGGCTTGTGTTGGCTGGCGCTGAGCGAGCCTTCTGCTCAAAAGCGAATATCACCGCGTAAATAAAACTTTTCTAAAACGAAACGTTTATAAGCGAATCTCATTCATGCGTATTATAGTTTGAAATAAAAATTCCTCTTACCTTGACGGCGCAACCAAACGGCGAAAGAAAGAAATAGACGGCTATAAAGTGGTGCAGGGAATGCTCGCTTTGTAGTCTGCCTGAGAAGTTTAGCGACCGTTGGTTACTTTTTACGCTTCGCAAAATTGTACACTGACGCAAAACCTTCCAGTGTGAAATAAAACGCGTTTCTGTGCAATGACAAAAATAAATAGCTCGATACGTGTTTTTTTATAAAACAAATAATTCCTTAACCTTAAAGCCGGGCGCGCCTTCGAGGTATACAAATCCGAGTCAAGTTCGAAGCTCACATATCCCGTCATTCCCTCGCATCCAGCAGCTCACTAGCGCCACGTTTCCCTCCATGTATTTTTGTCGGAAACTATATGGGAAAGACACCCACACGTGCAGTTGGGTCAGTTGGAAAGCATGTCCAGAAACATGTGGTGCCACCTCAGGTTCGCACATAGGCGTCTTTAGGTAGCTCGCGAGAAAGTTGTTTTACAAAGGCAGTGTATGGAGTGCTTAAAGAAACTTATTATCCCAGGTAGTGTTTTGAAAAAAAGTTGTTAACGGTTTAGAGTACTTGGCACTCTTCTGTGGGAGAGCGAAAAGCCATCCCGTTGGCCTCACATTCCATGAGGCCGTGTCGAGAGGAGAGAGAGAGAGAGAGAAACAACTTTATTCGAAACGGCCTCCTCCCCCCTAGATGGCAACTAAGAGTCCTTAGGCCTTAGCGGCATCTTTGACTGGCCTGATCACTTGTAGCTGGTCCTGGATGTTTGAGCTAAGTAGCGTGGTCTCTCACTGCTGTGCGTTGAAATATTTGGTGTTTTGCCCCTTCAAAAGGTTAGGAGAAGCCGAGATAATGTGTTTGAGGCCCGCCCGCTGAATGCAGAGTTTACGTTTGTCGGAGTAGAGATCTGGATAGCAATGACCGTAAGCAATTGGGTTTGAAAAGATGCTTGTTTCTAACAGGCGCCATGCTGTCTCCTGCTGTTTAATCAATGAAGAATGTGGTAGAGGGTAGTGCTGCCTCCCGAATCGGCAGTGTTCAGTGATTTCATTGCATGAGACCGTGGGCTCTCTCTCCACACGCGGGCTTTGCGTCAATCCTACATCTGCTCGGCTAAAAAAAATCGCACAATATCCACGGACTGAATGATGATGAGTGAGGATATGCGTCCATCACTCCGTCCGTGCGTCTATCCGTGCGTTCATCTGTCCATGCATCCGTCCGTGTATCCATCCGTCTGTGCGTCTATCCATGTGTCCTTTCGTGTGTCCATCCGTTCGTCGATGCGTGCGTCCATCTGTGTGTTCATCTGCGCGTCCGTCCATGCGTCCGTCTGCTTGTTTGTCCGTCCGTTCATCTAGTGAACAATCCAAGTACCGCCATATCGCATCTTTTCATTATAAATTCATTATACAGAAGTACCACCATCCAGTGGACATTCCAAGGACTAAACGAGAGGTTGCTACCTACTACTACTACTACTACTACTACTACTACTACTACTACTACTACTACTACTACTACTACTACTACATAGATCACGGACGCATGACCCATGGCATAAGGCGCTGCACCTCTAAAATTACGCCGACGTGGTGAACAATGGCGAAGCAGGCCAACAGCAAGAAGTTGCACTGCTTGCCTACATGGTATGTTAAGAAGAAGTGTTAAACGATTTAGAGTATGACGTACTCCAATACGGGAGAGTACTAGGTTGTCCTTATACGTAGGCTAGATGGCGTAAGACCAGATCTCTGTGACAATCCGACTTTTCTGTTTAGAAAAAGTGGGTTACAATGTAGAGCACTATTAATACTCGACAATGGGAGAGCTGTAAGCTGTCCTTTGGGCCTCGCACTTGATGAGGCTTTAAAAAAATGATGTTGACTGTGTTTAGAGAAATTTATTCTCACAGACAGTGAACATCAATTATAATCCAACAGAACATTGCGACAGAACACAACATCTACAGACACACCAAAAGTTGTTACAAAAAGATATGTGTACATATGTAAACGGAACACAACGTACAGAACTTACCCAATTAAACACGAATTGTTGCAAAAACAATGTCTACATATGCACAATACATGATAAACGAAGAACACACAAATGAAATGTAGGGATCAATATGTCAAATATTTACATAGTATTTACAAGGTATTTGACTAAATCCTTGGGGTGACAGTTAGTGCTAAGTGCTCAATGTAGCAGGCCAGACCGTGAATAAACTGTCTTAAAAAAGCCCCCGAGCTAGATCTAGTTACATTACAGGGTCTGTGTTCCCATCTAAAATATTCCTAATTGTTACGGGAACAATGAATGTTCACCACAAGATAGAATAAATATCTATTTTAGCCTTTAGGCTAACAACATAAGGAAAAAGCTTGGAATTGTGCCTTTTAACTACCTGCTACGAAATTGTCATCAAACCAGGAACCGGACCTACCAAAGGAAGCGCTGATAGCCATAGCAATGAATGAGTTAACAAATGGACAGACGTACGAATGAATAATAAATGATTATAATGGTAATTGTTATGGATTGATTGATTGATTTGATTAATTTATATGCGATGCGACTCGAGGTAATACGGGTGTTCACGCGCACGGAGGCACGCGTTCGCGCTCCTTGGAAAAAAATATGGCCCCGTTTCTGCATGTTTCACTGCAAATGTCATCGAAAGACGATAGGATAGCGTCTGGAGAGAGTGAAAAAAAAAACGTTTATTTGATGTTCTGCGGAAGAAAATTGGTGAGTGGTATTCTGGAGGCGCTGCGTCAGAGTGGCTAGAGCGTGCAGCGGAGGCGAATTTCACGTAAACGCGGCATTCACATAACATAAGAAAGATGGGTCAGGAATTTCAGCGACGATTTGATGATTGATATTTGGGGTTTCACATCCCAAAACCACCATATGATTATGAAAGACACCATAGAGGAAAGCTCTGGAAATTTTGACCGCCTGTGGTTCTTTAACGTGCACACCAACGGGAATTTCAACGAGAAAGTTGTTCATCGATTTTTAAAACGCTCGCTTAGACAGTTTTGAGCTTTCTATTTGTTAATGTTTAGTGTTTTTGCGCTCACTACCAATTGCCACAAGAGCAAAAAAAATAATACGTGACAAGCCCCTTCGCGTGCCATCGCCCGCAGTGATTCCAGAGCTCCCTAATGTTCCCCGTATGAAGGATCATGACATTTGCGCGATTGGGCTGTCTCGACAAGGCTGTGACGATGGTGGTGGTGTATTTGCGATCAATACGTTTTGATATGGGCCACAAAAGCGATAAACACTGCGACTGCTTATCACTGTCATGAACCGGTGCAAGGGAAGCGTATCGTTCGTACGCGGGACGTTAGGGAGCGCCAAAATCATGGCTCGCGTAGGTGAGCCTGTGGGTTTTTAGGACGTGGTATTTTTTATCTTTATTTCGCGGCATTTGTTTAAGCCGAAAAATGCTAATGATTTGCAGATATAAAGTTCGAAACAGTCTAACGGGACGTTTTGCAAACACATTTACAGCTTTCTCATTCGAACTTTTAACCCATTTTCGTCCCTTCAAAAGTTAGTTCATTAAAGTGGCCTCATTCAACAAGTAATCGGAATACAAAAAATAGTGTGACTCACTCTAGGCAACAGTCAGCAACATGCATTCAGTCGCGTCGTCATTTCATGTGTAAACACATTTTTAAACTCTGGCTAAAGATGGCTGGAGCACTCTATACATTTCGGGCTTACCCAAGTTCACCAGCGCGGACCCGTTTACGATGACAGTTTTTTTTTTTCGGTACGGTTTGAACAAGAAACCAGGCTTGTCTCCATGAAACGGTAGCTACGGTGTCAGGCTGATGACCCGAAAAAAAAAAAAAGGTTTGATCTTGGCCAAGGCGGTCACATTTCGAAGGCGGCGAAGAGGTGGAGGCCCACGGGCTGTGTGCTGTCAATGCACTTTAAAGAAGCCCAGATGGTCAAAATGTTTGGAGCACTCCACTATATACGGCGTATTTCATAATTGTATCGTGCTTCTAGAATGTCAGAATCCTTCCTCTTTCCCTCCATAGATTATTATTACAAAGAACATTATGCTGAGCAGCTTCACTATTATTGCAAAAAGTTGCGCGCTGTAACGTTCGTATTGCACTTTGCTACAGTGAACACATTGCCTGCGGGGTGTCCTTGCATAACCTCAAACAAGCAGCAGAACAACGAGCCTACGTGATTTCTCAGGTCGTTGTTGTAAAGTCACGCCGTCGCGAGCATTTGACGTGAACATCACTTCACAAGCCACCAACCGGGAATAACGCCTCCAGGCAAAACCATCAATTTCACGCTCGTGTTAGGATCTCCGTGGTAGAGCCCGTGCGTATATAATAGTCCAAATGCCTTAAAACTGACGTGCCCATCTTTTACGCCCCAATGAGCCTAAAACGTGTAAGACTAACTTCTTACAGAGCGTGCTCTCGTTTCTTATGAAGCGTGACTCGTACAGCATTTTCGACATTTGTAGCTTCGTGCGCTTCCTTTCAACGGGCCGGCGTGTGTGGCCATCTCATTTAAATTGATGTCCGAAAAAAGCGTTTCGACAGCCTTATGAAGTGACTCCGGCATGATATTCCGCGCATAAACTTTATCTCCTTGTCTATCTTCTTCCATCATTTTCTATTTCTTTCACTTTCTATGTCTGTAAACTGTAATGCTAGGCGGCCTTTTTTGTGATTGAGTGAATTTGCTTCGAACGCTACGCTATTTTACTTGTACACATTCGGAGTAGTTAGACGCATATCTAGGTATGGCTTTCCAGGATGCAGCAATTAGTAACGCTTGTTTGAGCCTTGACAAGCGCGCACGAAGTGTAAGCTTGTGATTTCTGTGAACGTGTTTTCATAAATTAGGTAAACGTCCCATCTGCACAGCTCGGCTCGCTACTCTTATCCATCATGAACGGCTACTGGTTGCTTAACGACAGCTTAAGATGCCTTGAAACGGTTTTTAAACAAGGCTGGTCGCTACAGATAGACACTAAGGTCTGAGATTAAAAAAAAAACACAATAGGAGACTTCGAAATAATGTTGTCTGCTTGGTGCTCCTACGCAAATCGGTGTACTTCTTAAATCAGCTACCCCCGTGCGTAAGCTCGTTCATTCTTTTGAAGACCACCGCAGCATTCAAACGTGATATAGTTCCTATTACTTGGTAGGGCAATACCTCTGCCGTAATCTTGATCTACGCGCGATTCGAGAGAAGATTGAAGTTGGGGCCACGTAAAGAGAATTGTACATTGGTTTGTGCGTCCTAGGAACATCACTTTACAGGACACCGTCATGTTCAGTTCATTGATATGTAGGGTTTAACGTCCCAAAACCACCATATAATTATGAGAGACGTCGCAGGGGAGGGCTCCGGAAATTTCGACCACCTGGGGTTCTTTAACGTGCACCCAAATTTGAGCACACATGCCTACAGAATTTTCGCCTCCACTGAAAATGCAGCCGCCGCTGTCGGAATTCGATCCCGCGACCTGCGGGTCAGCAGCCGAGTAACTTAGCCACTAGACGACCACGGCGGGGATGTGTCATGTTCCGTGGTATTACCGAAACTGAATTTTTCCCCTCTTTGAAGCCAATAAAATACACTGTTACTACTCTCTACACCAGACAGAAACTGACAAGGTTACAGTGAATTTGATTCGGCAATATGGCCGAATTTCACGCTTCCCTGAATAGTGGCCGTGCACGCCGCTCAACAATCTCTTACGGGTTGTATTGTAGTTCCTGAAGTACGTGGGAGTGGCTTTGCCACGGGTCTCTTCAATCAATCAATCAATCAATCAATCAATCAATCAATCAATCAATCAATCAATCAATCAATCTAGTAATCAATCAATCAATCAATCACTTTTGGAGGGTTCCTGACCACGCAATATTACACTGCGTTTGTTTCGTATCCTCGAAACAGTGTTTTCAACCGTCACATTTGCTTTAATTGAACACTGGGAATTGTACCCACTCTGTCCGACTTCCTTTCAAATAGAATATAGTTGACCCTGTGCATGACGTTCTGACAGAGGCATTTATGATCTGCTCCGTCTCTTGCCCCCTTTCTCTGCGAATATATTGGTGATACTGTGTATGCTGCAAAATATACCGTACGATCACGTTTGGTATCGAAGAACCACACGATGCCATCACGTTTCGCTGACAAGGTCATCATCGCCGCGGCGCGAAAAATCTATAACTCGGCATGTGCGAACAAAAGAGAAAGAGAAAAAAGGCGTGGCAATACTCGCACTGATTAAGTGAGCCAGATAATCTGAATAGGTAATTAATGAACAGCGTAGTTTGGGCAGAAAACGATGGCCACACGATAGGAAGCTACTAAGAGTTGAACGAGACTATACGAGTGGATTAGGCGGACAGTTATTGGCTCTGACTATTGAATGGTTCGCTAATAAGCCACTACTGGTTAGGCTCGCTAATAAGTGACTATCGACATCTAGATGACCATGCAGGGCCTCTGTACTTCTGTCCCGGTGCATGCGTGTGCCGGAGGGCAACTTACACGGAAGAGGGTAGAATTGATCACACCTTTCGACGATACCAGCGACCATAACTCTACCATTTGGTCTAACCAGACCAGGCGAATGTCTGTCGAGCTCCCGACTACGCGTTCACATGGGGGCACCCGGTGCATTGCTAACTAGACAACCATCCGCGTCGAAGCAATATCTCATTCCCAGTGTCAGCCTTCAAATCGCACCTCCCACATAACGATACCGGCTACGAACACTTAAGCTTGCACCGCGATCATAAGCGAACCGCAAGCTGAACATTACCGATGCCGAAAAAAAAATCAGACAAGGATAACGAGAGATACAGTGCACAAGGAAAGAAACCTAACGGCAAAGAGGCAACGCAGAACATTCCAGCTGCTTGTAACGCCCAGTGGCAGAGTCCAAAGTGGCGCTGCTGTAATAAGAAGGCCGGGTATCGTATAGCCACCCAGCGAACCTGTAATTAATGAACCGCGTGGCGGCACTCTGCACATTGTCGGCAAGCTCACACGGCGCCATGGCGAAGCAGATACATCGAGGCCGGGACGGCGCACCGAGCGGTACGCATTCAGACACTCTGGGGGTCGACGGTGCTTTATGGCGGCGTCCGTCGACATCGCGCGATCGGTGTTCGATCGAAGGAGGGTGCTATGGCGCTGAAGACCTCGCCTCCGCCGCTCTTTCCGAGCGTGCAGACCTGTGGGAAGATTGCGAAGTTATCGTTCATCTTTCTCTCTCTGCGTTCATCGGCGGCATTTATGAGTCTGAAACGCCGGAAGGCCGAAGACCCGGTGAATTACTACGCAGTGTTCATTAAGACCCTTTCCCAACACTACACGGGCCGCCTCATTTTCTTTGTTGCTCTGGGGGCCTGAGCGTGAGCTTCAGGGTTCGATTCCAGCCGGGGGTCTTCACATGTGTCTCTCTGAGGAATACGCATGCGAGATGGATAAAGGAAGAAGGCAGGAATGCTACCCGGAAGAGCTTCTAGTCGGCTACCTGGACTAGACGCTCTTTCGATTAGCAACAAATATGTTAACAAGAGGAGCGAGATCGGTTAGCACCAAAACTTCCAGGGTCACTAATGCATTCGCCTAAAATTACCTGAATGCAGAAACCCTCTTCTTTTTTCATTTAAATTGATGGCTCCACTTGACCACTCCAGAACAAAGTGTTTTCAAAAATTAAATCTAGTAGACTCTGGCGCTGCGATTGTTCAGTGACCAGGAGAATCATGGTAGTACATGCATTTGCCTAATCTTCATGCTTGAGGGCGGTGAGCTTTGCCTGCGTTTATTTCTGTGTTTTGGTTTTGTTTGAAATGAAGGAAGAAACCGTTTTCAACTTCCTGACCGGATTCTAATTGGTGACCATGAAAGGTGTAAGTGGTGAAGCGTAACTGCCGAGCATTTGCCGAAATTTGTTTCGTGACAAATCAGATTCAAGCCAAGCGAAGCCAAATGAAGCATAAAGTACAAAAATTAGGCAAATCCGTCATTCTCGAGCTCGTTGAACTACCATACGTAGCAGCTCCCATAGACACTAGCGCCAAAGTTCTCTCTAGTGTATTTAGAGGAAGCTCTATTCTCCGGAATCTTTCCGCGGTAAATTTGGTTTCGCGCTGCAGCCTCAGAAGTTAGAGGCACTCCAGAAGCTTTCTGCAGCGCATCCGTTTTTACATGGCCTCCGGGATCGGCACACCTGTCAACAACCGGGAATGTTATTCGATGACGTCACCGAGCACCATCACGTTATGTGGCGTCGTGAGAACGTCACAAATTTTGACGACCTGTGGTGGCCTTCACGTGAACGCGATTATTTGCACTACTCGAGTTAACGTTACCGAAGCCAGCGATAGCGGTAAATGTTTGTGCTTAATCGGTCATCCAAAGTTTTCACGTTAATAATGAAAGGAAGAAGGGAGAGGAACATGAAATAGGCTAGGACGTTGCAGCACTCCGTGCTCTCACAAGCCAGAAGTTTTCATATTTTAGTTTAAAGTGCAAAAATAGGCACAAGCACATGGGTGGACACGGAACAGAGCTGCTCTCTTGTGTTTGTGCCTGTTTTGGCGTCTTCAATTCTATTGTTAACGTACACCGACTCGACCAGAGGAAAATTCTCTTGCAGTAGTTTAAAAAAGCACCGATGCTCATTT
Source organism: Rhipicephalus microplus (assembly GCF_043290135.1). Taxonomy (NCBI): domain Eukaryota; kingdom Metazoa; phylum Arthropoda; class Arachnida; order Ixodida; family Ixodidae; genus Rhipicephalus; species Rhipicephalus microplus. The sequence continues at coordinate 93,351,093 of NC_134704.1, forward strand.
CGGGTACTCTTAAGAATCCAGTGTTGATGAAATTATTCTAGCATGTATTGCTTACGCGTATTAAACTCAAACGAATACGCTAGCTGCGTCATGCAGCCATATTAAATGGCTCGTAAACCATGAACGGACGCTCACATGCTGCTCTCCGTGCCTTTCCTCCATCGAGTACAGCTGCCATGACGTCAACTGACGCTGCTTACAGTGCGAACGACACTGCGAACCAGAGACGCTGTCATTGGGCGAAAGAAAGCGTGTTTTTTGCTCTAGCACAGATTTTCCTAAATATACACTAGAGGGAACTTCGGCGCGAGTGTCTATGGGAGCTGCAACGCGCGGAGCTTGAGCGAGCATGGGAATGATGGGTAGTACACAGATTTTTCTAATCTTCGTCCTTCTGGCCCCGTGTGTGTTCGCGTGGCTTGGAGCGGTTTTCTTACGAAACAAAAACGAGCAAATGTTCGGCAGTTATGCTTCACTACGTTATAATCTTTTAGGTTTTCCTGTTCAAATCAGGCCACGTAGTTCAAAAGGGTTGTTCTTTTCTTCTAAACAAAACCGAAACACTGCAATAAACAAAACCACAAGAGCGATTCGCCGCCCGCGAGTATGAAGACTAGGCAAATCCATGTGCTGCCCATCATTTCCATGCTCACTGAACGATCGCAGTGTCAGAGAGTCCTCGCTAGTTAATATTAGGAAACTCTATGTCTGCTAGCACAAGCTAAAGCTTTTGATAATATCTCGCACAAGTTTGTGCTTGAGGCAATTTCGGTTATGGGTCTAGGGCAACGGTTCCACGCATACGTTAGGTCTTTTCTCAGGGATCGCAGGGCTACCATTAGGATCGGTCAAATTCAATCCACGGAATTTACCTTGGGAGCGAGAGGCACCCCACAGGGGGCAGTTATCTCTCCTCTACTCTTCAATATTGCCATGAAGGGCCTTTCGGAGCGACTCGCTACGGTGCGCGGGGTTAACCATGCTCTCTACGCGGACGATATCACCGTGTGGTGCACGGGAGGGTCCGACGCCGGGGTAGAGCAGGCGCTCCAAGAGGCATTAGACATCACGGAGAACTTTCTAGTCGGTTCGGGCCTGAGCCTGTCATCGGCAAAGTCTGAGTTACTGCTATACAGACCCACCCGACAAGGACTGAGGAACCTCACTCCTTTAGAACAGATTCCCATAGCTTTATACACGCGGGATGGGCAGAGAATACCCAGGGTGGACTCCATCAGGGTCCTCGGACTCCTGCTAGAGTTCAAGGGGGGCAACTCACGAACTATAGCCCGCATCACCTCCAAGACGGAGAACATGCTTAGGCTCATACTCAGGGTCTCGAACCGCAGGGGTGGGCTGAGCGAGAGCAATCTCCTTCGGCTCTATCATGCATTTCTCATGAGCCACATTAATTATGTCGCTTCGGCATTGCGCTGGTCCAAAAGAGAAGAGTCAAGAATTGATACACTACTGCGCAAAAGCATAAAGCGAGTTCTAGGCTTGCCTATCCACACTAGCACCGAGAAGCTCCTACAATTGGGCATGCATAACTCCCTCTCGGAGGTGATAGAGGCCCAGCAGATGGCTCAGGTCGTGCGACTATCGTCCTCGAGGGCTGGTAGGCGCATCCTGAAATCCATAGGCTGCGGTCCTACGGCGACTAACCAGCGTAATGTAACACTACCACCCTCGACCAGAGGCACGTTTTCGGTAGCTCCACTTCCAAGAAATGTCCACCCACAATACAATGTAGGGCGCCGCATAGCTCGGGCCCGTTCCTTAATAAAATCACTTGCAAACAGACCGCATCTCGCGACCTTTGTCGATGCAGCCCAGTACGGGCGTTCGGATCGCTTCGCAGTGGTCTCGGTCGATCATAGTGGCACACTCCTATGCTCTGCCTCGGTTAGAAAGGTTTCGGAAATGGTGGCTGAGCAAATTGCCATCGCCATAGCAATGAAGGACCCATCGCGTCCTAATGTCTTTACAGATTCGCGTTCCGCAGCTAGGGCTTTCGCCTCGGGCTCGACCTCGCGTGAGGCAGCGGCCATCCTCGGCTGTGAAGGGGCTGCCGGGTTTCACACCATAACATGGTTCCCGGCCCACATGGGGGCCAACGTACATCCTGATGTCCCCAACGCCAATGAGTTTGCCCATGACCGTGCGCGAGGTATCGCTCATCGCGGCGGTCCCGGCGGATTCGCAGGCGGGGACGCCGGAAGATACAGGGACTCGCTACTCACTTTTCACGAGATCATGACTCATTATCATCTATCTCGGAGGACCTTTCCACTTCCTCATCCTAAACTTACGCGACCGCAATCATCGGCCTACAGGATGCTCCAAACGGGGTCTTTCCCTTCGCGTGGCAGGTTCAGCCATTTTTCGCCCAACATCGAGCCGCATTGTCCAGACTGCGGTGAGGCGTATTGCTCATTACCTCATATGCTCTGGCAATGTCCTGCGTTACGTGACGCAGAGTTCAACAAAGAAGAGGACTGGGAGGAAGCCCTTCACAGCGGCGACCTCCTGGTTCAACTTCGGGCTGTCCAGAGGGCCTGCGAGAGGGCGGAGGGCCACGGTCTTCCGGTCCCTACGTGGGAGCGGCCCGCGACTGCTACGGATTCCCCCTAAACGGGGCCGTTACTACGCAGTTCCTCAGGACCTGAATAAAGTTCTTTGTCTGTCTGTCTGTCTAGCACATGCACGTGCCATTTGCGTTTCCACTTCGGACGCTGAGGAAGGGCACTAGAAGAGATGGTCATTTAAATGAGCCGACGAACGCAGCCTAGCGGAAGAAAGAGCGAAACGAGGATACACGGGGAATTCCACCAGTGTTCACTGTAGACTCGTAAACAACTGCAACGCCACATGTACATTTCTGTCTCTGGGTGGTTTACGAGTCCTTTAAAATAAATAGTCTATCGATTAGTTTTCTGAGTCTGCCACCTTGGAAAAAAAATTATTATATACATTAGAATTTCCCAAGCATTTCCCATGGGAAAATTTCCATATGCCCCTTAGCAAATGATGATTATTAACACAACTCCACTTTGCTGTTTCGGGTTCCTCAGACGCTGCTTGCCTGTTAAGCAGATTTTAGGCAAGCTGCTGAGAAGAGAGTTACGCAGGGGCGCTTTGGGAAACCTTACTTCTGGAGCATCTCTGCCTGAACACCCATCCATTCGCACACACGCGATATTTCTTTCCATCTTCGTAGTTTTCCATCGCGCCGCTTACGTTGGGGCGAGGTCTGGGCCATCTTGCGTCCTTGAAGCGGTGGTCAAGTATGACAGATAGCCTGATGCCCTCCTTTTCCTGTTTGAGCACCCCCTCCCCCTTTGCGACGTGGACCTTTTCTGGTGTCGAGCATGCAAGAGCCTTTTCGCGGACTGTACTTGCACAACTAGTACCATGCAGCGTTGTGGCAAGCAAAGACTCCGCCAGCAGCTCGTCGTAAAAGTGATCCACCTTCTCCTAACGTTACACAGATCCCCGATTGCGACTTCTGTGCGAGCAAGCAAGCTACGACGGTGCAAGTTGCTGACGTGGCGTCGACGTGCCGATGCAGTGCGCGGGTGTCAGCATCAAGAGACCGTGAACCTTCGCTGAAAGATTTGCTTAAACACGACGTTCACATGCACGCACCGACTTAGGCCTCAGCGGTTGCCGTGCGGCATTGTCAGCGTTGCATGCATTTAGCAAAATCGTCCGCTTGGTGGGTATGCCGGCTTGGCACGTTTAGCCGCTTCCTCTCGGTTCACTGCGAAGCCACTCGATGTGTCGTTTGTACACTAAGTTTTTTTAATGTGTTGCCCGCTACTTGATATTTGTTGATTTATTTTTTGCCACCTCCATGGTCACGATGCGCGCTTACTTCAAGGATATTTGGTGCTTGCCCGCGCCGCTGAGCATTCGTCCCCGCTGGTTCGCATCGACTTGTGGTTGTCTCTTGCTTGGTCGAAGTGGTAGACCGGAACCAAGAACGCTCTCAGGTTCTTTGTAGTTTCTTTTCACCACTCTGTGGCTTACCATGGATGTGGGCAGCTAACATGGAAGTGCTTCAGACAGGGGCACCTCTATGATAGTTTTGGTCGGGAAGGGGGGGGGGGGGGGCACCTTTTTAAAATGGTCATGTTTCGCTCTGTAATGGGAGAAAAAATACCGGGAACGGTGGCGAATGTGTAAATTGTCTTCTTGAAGTCTGGAGATCAAAAGATAGGCATAATAGTGGCCATTTATGTACACTTGTGCGTCGAATTTCAGTCAGTTTAAAACTATGTTGCTTGCAGCGCTTGAAAAGAGTGGAACTGTGGCAGGAAAGCTTCTATGCTGTAAGCTTCTTTCGTTTTAGTAGAAAAGCTGTAGGTAGTGATGCGTTTCCAGTCTTCGAAACGTAGAAAGAAAAAGCGGCTTACGGCTCGGAGACGACGCTTCGCAGCAGTCACATTTACACTGATGGCACATAGTTGTGAACCTTGCGCAGTTGATTGTCTGTTGAAATAGTCTTTGAAAGCTATGCTGGAATTGACTTGAACTTGGCAGACTGAGGGTAATGGAGGACCACGAGCTTTATATTGTGAGCGTTCGTGATTTACAAGTGACTGTTGGGCAACGAAGCAGCAGGCAGCCCTTGTAGTAATGTGGTCTCCTTGACTGTTCATTTACGAGATCGCGCTGAAAACTTTTACGTAAAGTTTTCCCTCTGACCAGTTTAGTAAGAAGATGCCGCGAGAGATGTACCTCTTGATAAGTTTGTAATGATAGTAAACCACATTTAGAACGCGTGCCAAGAAAGATAGGCCTAACTGTATTTGAAGGAGGCCACTGCTCTTAACTCTGATTTAAGCTGCCAAAAGTGGTTTTGGCTGTCGTTTAGATGGAGACTCAGCCGATAAAATCTCGAGTTAAGAACTTTGCCATTTATTTTAATGACGTAATAAACAACATCAACAACAATCGCCTATAGGCTAGTCGTTGATGCATCGTTCATGGTTCAATACGAAGGTGACCAAAAGACACAATGCTCTGCCCTGTGTCCTCTTGGTTTCTTGTTACGTTTGTGCTGATATCTCTATGAACATTAATAAGCAATGCATTTGTAGCGCAACAAGGTTGGGTTTGTAAGAAATAAGACAATCGTGAGACAACCTTCGGTGGCAACCACCGATGGCAACAACTGATGGCAACCATCGCGAATGTCCGCTATAGTGTCCGCGTTACAATACTGGACGGGCAAACGTGGACACGCAAGAGAATAGATGACTTTGTCTTGTATATATACCAAGTAGCTGAGCTCCCTATCATTTCACTAGTGTTGTAGTTACAAGTCAAAGATAATATACAAGCGGTGCCACTCAGTTAAGCTGCAAGACATGGTTGCGACGCGCGTATCAACTCTGCAGGAAGACATTGCTCATGCCGATGCCGCGCACAAGTTAGAATAATGCGAGACTCCATTTTGCAAACGGACGAATTATGCGACGTGCTACGTGCTTGAACGGATTAACTGTCGTACAGGCCGACCCGGGGATTCCCGCTTGTTTGCTAAGCCCTGACGCGTTCTTCTTTTCACCAACATGAAGTGGCGCTGCTCCATCGTCGTTGCTTGTGACGTGCCGTCTGCGACGACTTCGCGTACCACGGGTACCCGCCCCTGCAGAGCTGCGCAAGCAGCCATTTCAGGACAGGTGCTTACGGTTCACCAACTTCAACTCCGTCGTGCCAAACTGCTGTAAGAAGCGTTCAAATCGTCTTCGTGTTTGTACTTACGTTTGCTTGAAAACGCTCTCCAAGTGCTGTTTGCTTAAGTATATAAGAAACGAAAAGAAAACAATGCCGATGATACGCCTGTTGCCGCGTGCGGCGTTTCGGCAACAAAACGACTGTTCTTACTTTTTCTCAGACTCGTTAAGGACTAAACGCTTTAAACGACGGCTCTCCGAAGCGTGACATGCCCTGCTCAATTCGTGGCATGAAGTGCCTTTCAGGTGTGGAAGAAAATAGGCAGCGAAGTGCGTTTATCCTTGTCCATTTCCGGTCTTTAAGGAAACTGTGCTGGTCGCATAACAACATCCTTACGTATACGGTGAAGCGCGGTTGAATATAAAAACCCTCTTCATGTGAGTCTATAGATAACGAATATGACACTTTTGAATGAATGGAAAAAGGGTTTGGCTCTGTTTTCGCGCTTGTGACTTGGTAGCCATTGTTAATAGCCGAAAAAGCGTACGGGATCATAATAAAATGGCTGCAAAAAAGCCGTCAATAGCGCGCGCGTGCGTGTGCTTATGTGTTTGTGTGTGTGTGTGTGTGTGTGTGTGTGTGTGTGTGTGTGTGTGTGTGTGTGTGTGTGTGCGTGCGTGCGTGCGTGCGTGCGCGCGCGCGCGGCCTCAGCAGAACCCGTTGACTTGGGCATGCGTGACATCTTCAACGGCAGATCAGGAGCATCCTTAAGGCTGTCACTTGAACGTGGTCCCGACTAGCTCTAGCCCACCTCCACAGATTCAGAGTGAGGAATAGCCTACTTGCGGAATCTTCCAGCTATCGCCGACAAAATGGCGCCAGTGTTACGTCACTACAGCAGAATCGAAAGAACACTAAGTGACGGTGCAATGTATTTCTGTGGTAATACTCAAGGTACTGTCAAATGCGTCGATACTGTGTGTCTTGTTGCATTATAGATTAGATTCCTAGCTTTGAAGTGTCAATCAATCAATCAATCAATCAATCAATCAATCAATCAATCAATCAATCAATCAGTCAATTTATCGATCGATCGATCGATCAATCAATCGCTCTATCAATGATTAGCCTAAAACTGTAGAATATCCCTCTCCGCGTTTCCATCGGTCGGCTACCATCTTGACCTCGGAATTCCTGGCATAATGCAGGGAATACCAACCGTTCGACATTTAAGCAGCCTATAGAATAGAAGGTCTGCTCATACATATCAAATGACACAAAATCCTCAGGGAAGTATTTTTCCTGTACTGCCCACAGTTGTTCCTAAAACACAATTTGTTTAGCTGAGATGCTATATTTTGTCTTGAGACACTGTATGTAATACATATAATACACATTCGTGAGAGGAACAGCTTCACTTTATAGGTCACGTTGTGTTGCTTGAAGAAATTTCTCGTATATTATCCTAGATGGGACCTTTTAGATGAAGGAGTGGGGGCAAACTTGTCTTTTTTTTTTCAACAACTAAAAACTGCCTACGCCGAACTATTTAGATCTCGTTAATCAGAAGAACTACAAGCATGGCATGTAACATAATATCAAGGAGCATGTCAATTTTAGATACGCAAGCTCAGGTAATATATACTTACAGCGTGTCAATTATAGAGCTGACGTACAATGTAGACTCGTTCTTCATTAATATGATTCGTTAAACGTCCCAAAGGCATCATACAATTATGAGAGACGCCATGGTAGAGAACTTCGGAAATTTCGACCACCTGGGGTTCTTTATTGGGCACCCAAATCTGAGCACACGGGCCTACAACATTTTTGCCTTTATTGGATATGCAGCCGCTGCAGCCTTGATTCGGTCCTTCGATCTGCGAGTTAGCAACCGGGTAGACATCCGCGACTGTGCCTTACCTGCGTATTCAAGAAGGTCCCTTCTTTGGCGCTCCATGTTAACTCAAAAACATCGTTGGCAGATCCACTTGCCGGAAAAAAATATTCGCTAGATATGAGCAGTAGCCAGCATCTTGAGCAGTAGCCGGCATATGAGCAGTAGCCGGCAGTGAGAACCACTTCGTCATTTTAGTCGAGCACCAGCGCTACGTTCTGCACGGTTAAGTGAAGGCCGTAGTCGAGACATGTTTCGTAATACGGGGGTTAGACTCGCCCTTAGCGGAGGGAATATAATAAGGTGCACCTTTAACGACCAATGTCCCTGAAGGCTGCCCTGAACACACCTATAGAGTACAGTTACAGTAACGTAACAAAAACTAACTCTCAGGCAGCGTTCTGTTCATTCATTTCTACGAAAAACTAGCGCACGCTGCTCTGTAACTAGCACTACGTTAAGGTTAACCATTGTCGACGGCGAGCAATTTACTCTGCAGTTTAATGTGCCTGTACACGCTAGGAAGCAAAGCACTCCTCGGTAGTTCTTGATTATGGGTGGTTGTTGGGATTTTTTGTACGCAATCGCTATGATTAACCGTGACTGCGTCGAAGGATTCAGCGGCAGCTCGTCATCAAAGGCGGGGCGCACGCGACCAGCTATAGGCGCGCACAGTGCGCATTACCAAATAAATACATGACTGTAAAGCACGTAACCCGCATGCACGCTTCAGCCTCGTGCTGTAAAACTGCACAGTCGTTCCCAAGCACCGTTGTAGCCAGTGCATCGGTTTTAGTGCCGTTGCGAAGCCACTGTGGCTATTTTCCGCATACCGAGCACTGTATTCAACGGACCACCCTGTGTTTGTCGGTGCCCTCTGTTTCAGTGCTGAAGCCTCTTCCCTGCTATTGTCGCTCCCTTGCACCCTTCATTTCAAGGTGTCCGTCGAATAGGCACCTCGCGACCTTTATCTGTTGCATCGAGTCCTTGCCATTGAAATCGGCGAGCACTGTAGGGGGGTTGACTTGTCCGGACTGTGCAATGCTGTGAACCCCGTTCGTTTTCTTGACCATTTGAGCCAGCAATCTCAGTGTGAGGTCCTGAAGTCTGTTCGGGCTGTCGTTGCCAATTGAAAAAAACAAGAAGAAAAAACGAGAAGATGCGATGAACTATGGAACGCCTCGCATATAAATAAGATGGTGGCACCAGTTTCCGGGTAAGGGAGGCGGTGAGATTTCACAAATTGCAGCGCAGGTGACAATAGGTTGGTTCCATATACTATATGGGAGAGAACACGTGTGTGGCCTCTTGTCTGCCCCTGTACTTATAAATTTTGGCTGGTCAAAAACAACGGGATGTTTCTTTCTTTTTCATTTCTTGAAGTCGTACACCTAGCACACCTCACGTAACAGATGCGAATATTTAAGTTGCAAGGAGGTCACCCACCAGATTTAAATCTCTGGCTGCGGTGAAGGGTCTGGAGTTGAAAACGCACGATTTGAACGCACGCGGCTTCGTATACCATGATTTGCTAACTATATCACTCTAAAAAAAAGGGGGCAGGAGGGGAGCAAGTGACTTTCTCCCTTTTGGGCACTTTGCCCGCCACGCCCTCTTGCGGCAAGCGCCATAGGAGTAAAGTTTCTCCTTCAGTGTTCCAGAGCCTCTTTAACCTGAGGTGTTCTGAAAGGCTTAGAACACTCTAGACTGGGGTCTAGCGCGCATGAATGCGCACGCTGAGACACGTCCCTATTTTTCGCTGTAGAGACCACCGTCTGCGGTACGGGTATTATATATTTCTCATTATTTCGTGGTCAATCCACACTCTCAAGGCTATCCGTCTTTCCGCAGCTACCAAGTCGCCGCCAGTCGCGCGTGATTACTTGTACCTACGATTGGTGCAAGGAATGCAAGAGTGACGTTTATTCTTTTGTTTTATGAATACAATGACCCTCGGACTGATATTTTTTTTCTTTTTTTTTATCACTAGGCACTCGCGCACTGTGCCGCACAATTCCATGTGTCTCGTGTTATTTGTATATTTATCACGAACATGAGTACAGTAATTTCTGCTTCCCTGCCAGTCTTGCTTTACTATAGTTGAAGATTTGAAGCTGTGCATAAATAATATATTTTGTTTGGTGTCGACACAATGGACAAACTTTCGCGTTTGAAGTTTTGCACTCATCATTTGATCATCACAGGTTTTCATCACCACAGGTTTGTCTGCTTGATTTCATTGTCATGTCGTTCAATACTATGCGCAGCGGGACCATCTTTTGTGATTATCAGTACCATTTGCTTTTTATTAGCCGAGAATCGACACACTCGCTAGGCCAAGTCGTTTCACTTACCCGCGGTCAGCCATCTTGATTTTGAGGGGGAGAAATTGTTTCTCCGAAGCAAAAGGGAGGAAAGTTTCATCATTTAAAGACGAACATTGTGGACATCGCCATTTCTTCGTTAATGAAGCGAGGATCATTTCATTTTTTAAAGAGTATTAGTGCGGTTTAGGGTTCAACAAAAGAGACTTCGAAATGGGGGTCAAGCGGGCTTGTTGGTAAATACATATTGTTGTTTCCACAGCAAGCGCCAGCCTGCCCACAGAAGAAAACAAGTAAGCACAGCAGACACTCGAAGAAACGTGGATGTCGACCAGATGGATTATCATGGTCTTAATGAGTCTAAATGCCTTTCTTAACATCAACGGGATAGAGTTCCTCTATACGGCTGTTCTCTGCCATATTCCACACAAAAACATAGTTATTCCAAACAGCGCAGAACAGCACACAGAAGGAAAAACAGGACACTTATTTATCTGCGTCAGATAATTAAAGGTTTGTATACGGTGACTACATTAGCGCTTATTTCTACTATCAATAATGCACTAAACCTACACTGCTTCTAAGGATCCATCTATAAGGACCAGCATGGTCGATGGTGATTGGTGTGTCGGTGAGTCAGTTGTTCACGTAACCCGTTGTCCTGAAAGCGATAACAATCGTGGGTGTGATAATAACTGAGACGTTCGTACTGCGAATAAAATAATGAGCTGCCTTGAAAGAGCAGATTAAAAGGATAAAAATACGGTTCAACTGAAAGTTATTCGCTAAGCTACTGGTGCGGGTTAAAACTCACTGCCTCACTGCCTAATGAAACGAAACATTGACCCGAGCATCGAGATATCATGAATAATTAAATTTAGGGTCACGAAAGCTTCCGTAAGGATTTAACGGAACGTTGAACATAGCTATAGAATAGGACTAATATAATGACATTCGATGATGCTATGCGAAAAGTAGTCCAGTGCTGTACGAAAACCGGTACACTGACATACTGACATATGTTAGTGTTGTCTACTGATTGGAAACCATTACTAATTAGTTATTTCACCAATAGCGCCAATTTCAATACTACGTCTTTGAGCATGACCTGTATGACCGTTATATTTATTTATTTGCAATACTGCCAGTCTCTACTGAGACTATAGCAGGTGGGCACTCTGTACAGATGCTATGATTGCTCATAATAGTAAAAAAAAACTGTTATACAGAACATAAAAGCAACCTCAACCTGGTACTTTGCACATAAGCAATATTTACACAACATAATAAACAAAATAAAAGTGCATACAAAAATGACAAGTTTAACAATAAGGCCACTTATATGGCTGTTTACAGAACATACAATATTTATTTACAAGTACTGCTGTCCCATGCCTGGGACATTGCAGGAGCGGGTAATTAAAGTAGTACATACTGGTTTCATTACCATTGTCAATGCGTATTTAAAGAAGCTAAGAATTGTTTTCAATTTCTAATTCAAACTGAGACAGTGACTCAGTGTTGGGGATGTGAAGGGCCAACATGTTCCATTCGCGAATAGCAACCATATTACCACCGGTCGCTAACCACACAGCTAACACACACACAAAAAAAAATGGCTTAAAGGCTGCTTTATGTTAGTTCGTGCGCCGCGTAAAGGCAGATCGTGCTGCTCTAACTGCAGTACAACATAGCGTTACCTGATGACGACCGTGGCCAATTTTCTTTGTTGTTAGCGGGTACCGCCTTCAGGAGGCTAAACTCTTTCTGGCTGGCCATTTCTTTATGGAAGGTCGTCACACGCCACAATACACTTCGTTTGGTGCAATCAGCGGTAATGATGCCAACGTAATGGATAGCAGCATAACGTCGCAATTTTATGAGCAATAAGTGCCCATAACTGGCACGTTTTGTTTATAGTATGAACTTGATACATGTTGTGATCACTGAACAGATGTTCTGTTGTACGCAAACTCGAACGACTCTAACCGGCCGCTCCAACGCCTTGTAAATGTCGCAGTTGTTTTAACCCACGTTAACGGTCTGTGTGCTCAGTGCTGTCTGAATTCAAGGCGAATCAGTGCTTTGACTATGCTGAGTGGGCCGTACAAACGCAAACTAAAGATATCACTCGATTGAAAGCACCGTGAAGTATTACGACTAAATATCTGATAGCGCATAGCTCGTCGATTGAGTCATCTTGGGAATCCGGCTAAAGTGCTCGGTCATCCATAAGTACTCGTGTCCACTGATGTGGCCGATAAAATCGATCGGACCGTGGACGCTCTACTTAAACGTCCGTCTAATTGAGGCCACGCGGAACGCCCTCGGCTCTCTTGATTCGACATCTCAATCTTGCGCTGAATGAAAGACTCCTCCGAAGACTCAATCAGACTGCCTATAATAAAGCGGGGCAATTAATCGTTGTTAAGTCAGAGCTGAGGGAGTGCTTTTAGCCTGTCTTTAATTCCAGGTCATTGTGAAACAATGAGTTCAGGAACGCAAATAGGGTGACGTCTGCGAGGAGGTTAGGAGAGAAGGCGTGATTCTTTTGCGCTGACAATAATGTTTATTGTTAGCTTTGTTGGATACAGAAACGCCAATGCCATCGTTGATAGCGATTACAAGCAAAGACCTGGCATATTTAATATAAGTGCTCTACAGATAAATATCGGGATACTTGAGCATTGAATGATATTTCATTTACAGAAGTGGAGTATCCGAGGGGATACAAGCGTCAGTTTCTCAGCAGCAAGCCAGCTAGAACAGGACAGAAGAAGGATGATATCTCGGAGCGCTACCGAGCTAAGTTATGCCCATCGTTTCTCTTGCTGTTCTGTTGTTTTCAGTCAGCTTGAGAGCACACAAAATCAGCATGTTTTTTAATTTTTAAACATTTGTTATCATGGAAAAGTATTTGTCAAACGCTCGTCATTCTCATTATCTTCAGTGTAGAAGGGCTTCCTGAAAACTTTATTCGGGATGGCTTTAGTACCGTAACCTCTCCCGTCTTTCGCTATTAGCCTTCGCTACAGATAAGTACCGAGTCAGGATTTATTTACCTTTGCTCTCAAGCAGAATTATAAAAAAATCTGGTATATATAACCTCGTGATGTCATGCCGAGTCACTCATGCGCCGTAGCGACAACCACGCAGCTGTTATCACTAAGCCTCGCCCCGCATTGGAGACACCTTATGAAACCGAGTTCCGCTGCTCGATAGGACACGCAAAGGAGGCACTGTAGATGCTCGCGAATAAGAAGCAGAGCATTGCGATGCGAAGCTTGTCGCTGAACGAGGACGGCAATGGCGGTGACGAACGTATCCAGAATAAGCAGTCAGGGGAAGTGAAAACAAGAGACGACAAGAAGATAGCACCGATCACCGAGAGTGGAATGCTGCGCGTACGCGAGCTCTACGTCAGGATCCAACCAGCTGGAAAGCCGAGTACTAGCCTTGTTACACAGGTAAGTTAACCGTGGTTACGACCAACCACGGTTTATGAACGGCGCCCTGATCGGCCAGCACCGGCATTTCACAAGTCTTGCTTGGCCAGGCGCAAGCTTTCGTAATATTAACACGAAAGTGCTTTATGCTGGGGTGCGCCGAGATTTCACTGACGTATTTCTGTCACGGATATGACGTTAAAATTCACATCAACAGCATATGAAGAAAATCAGCCAGAGGATGCTCGGTGGTATGAAAGAAGAAGGAAAACGCTCAATGCGCGCGTTTTATTTCTGTAACTGGTTCGTGCTTGATGTCCCAACTTACGGTGATCGCCGCTATGCTCGAAGCGTCATGTAAAGTCATGTACTCACTGGCATTCGCTTTCACTTTGCTGTGTTCAAATAAATGGTGGAGCTTTCTTTTTCTTTTTTCTTTTTTCCTTTGACTTTTTGTGCTATGTAAGTACAATGTCAGTACCTGCAATGCTTTCTGCTATGTAAATACTTAATGTGAGTACCATGTGCTATGCGAGTACTAACTGCCGTGCTATGGGTTCCCCTTCGTTGCTTTTGCATATCTTGCCAATGCCGTTAATTTGCAGAATACTAAGTCATTTATTTCTTTTTTGTTTGTGCAGTTCTATTCAATACTTCGAGCTTGTTCTGTGTTGTGTATTCATGCCCCACGTCTGCCTAAGGCCTCCATATGAGGCCGGCAGTATGTAATAAATAAATAAATAAATAAATGTATTCCAAAGCTTTTTAAAGCAGTAGTTTCGTGAGGCAATGAATTAATGACTTTAATGAACCCATTCCATGATTGTTTAGAAACGGGTCGCTCGGCTCTTATGTCGTTCTCGTATAAATTTATTCCATTCAACTGTGCGACTCCTCGCGGCGTTTCAATGTGCATGGCATTCTAAAGCTACTACCCTATGAAAGCTGTATGTCCGTAACTTAATGCGTTAAACTCTTCAAGAATGCCAACACTTCATATGGGCCTATAGTTGGTACATATTCCAGAATTTAATGTAGCAGCGTAACCACGCAAGTCGCCCACACGAAAATGACACGACACACCCGAGCACTGGCGTGTGTTGTCTCTTTTCTATGTGGGGTGCCCTATGTATAACCTGGTGTAACCTCGTGACGTCCTGCCAGGCCACGCATGCGCATCAGCTACAACAGATGCATACTACAATGTCTCATTACCCGTTCCACTCTCTACAGTTTGCCTTCCTCCTCACCAAGAACGCTGCGCCATGTTCGCTTATGGGTTGCACAAGTGGTCTTCTTTCATAACCTAACATATATCTGCACTCCCCACCCCAACAACGGCGATACTGCAGAAAAAGTCACGTGGTACCTTACGCATTCGCTAAAGCCGACTCCGCACACAGCCGCCAGATTCTTCTTTACCTCTAACCAATTGTATTGATCCTATTAAACGTGAGTACTGTTGCCTTTCCGAAACATCATAACTTTGCTGTTTTGCAACAATTGATTGGTTGATGGGGTGGGTCATTATGCGTTTTTTATAGCGAAAGCTAGCGGTTATGAGATGAAAACTCGGGCCACGCGTGGCGCCGTATTTATCCACCGCAGCCGAAGCTGCCGCCGCCACCGGTGTCTGTTATCATTATCGCAGACATAAAAACTATATAGTACCAAGGACCCAGTGGGGCGCGAACCCGGGTTCACGGCGTGCCAGCCCAGCATTTCACCACTGAGCCACGCTGGTGCTTGGGACTTGTTCGCAAACTTGCCTTAGGCAGGATTGATGTCCCGAAATGAATCGCGCTAATATGAGTAATAAAGCGTTTTAGAACAACGAAGGAACAACCAGGCGTCACACAATGCGAAAAGCGGAACGAGTGTGTCATCCACTGCTGCAACCCACTACAAAAGCTTGTTGGCTTGTTCTTGACCTTAACTGACGCACACCCACTTCCTCATTATAGTCAGCCACGGCATGAACAATCGGCACAAAAGTCCTTGCAAGTGTTTGTGAATACCGCGCTTCCCTGAAGAATGACGAAGGATAGCAAAGGGAACGCCGGCCTACTACCCAGAAATTATTAATATTATTATTGCCGCAGTGGGTACTCAGCAAGTGTGCTTGCACAAGTTACCCAGTGAGTGTTTAGAAAAGGCTCTGAGAAGCCACTTTTCTTGCTTTCGCTGTGACTGTGCTGTGCCTTCCGCGGGGGGCTGATGTTTCTTCTTTTTTTTTACTAACACTAGTTTTTTTTTTCCTTTCTCTTTTTGTTTTGCGCAACACACTCCTACAATGCCCTCTACGAGAGAATGTTGCTACGACAATACGTTATTTTAAATGCACGTGTCTTGGGGCTCTGACCAAGGTTCCTCGAGAGAAGTATAGTACAAATATCGCTTCGCATTTTTCCTCCACTGCTTTATTGGTTCAATCCACGTCGGACCTCTCATCACTTCCCTGGTTTTACTAAATTATGCGTATTTTGCCTAGTTCTTTTCGCAATATCCTAAACCTCCCTACAGTCAAGCTGCATTGACTCAATCATTGATAACATCGTTGCTTTATGGCCATAAATAGCTCTTGCGGTACTAAACACGCAACACACATATTTACCGCGATAGCGTTAAAGAACTCGTTGCGGGAAATTGTGATTTCAGCGTCGTTATCTGTGAGCGAAAAATCATCGTTTCTCTGTGATTGTAAAATCGAGAAAGGTGCAAAGAGAATAATTAACGAAAATTTTCGGCTTTGGAAGAATTGAACCCAGGCAGTACGCATGCAAGTATACTTGTTCTACAGCGAAGTCACGCTGTTGCTTAAAACTGCCCGGTAAAAACAAAAAACCAAAAAACAAAGCTCTGTTATGAATGACATTCATTGGCAGGAGTCTTCTTAACAAGAGTAATATTGCATCTCAAAAACATAAGACTGTGCCAGGCATCAAAACGTGTGAATTTTGCAAGAAGTGAGTATTTTAATGACCTCATAATTACAAAGCTCTCAGACATAGTTAATTATCAAGAATGGCAAAAGCTTCAACAAAGTGAACCGTTGTATATGTTTAACTTGTCTCTCGTAACAGCTTCTATCCGTTTACACTGTAACTTCGCAGAAAGTACGCTGCAGTTTGCCGTTGCTTTCGGTTTTGCTTGCTTGCATCGGGAACGCACTGAGGAAAAAAAAACATAGAACAACATTATTATTTGGAGAAACACTTCGATTGCTCAGTGTCCTACTACGTGCATAATTTTTAGAGAATTACACAGCGCATTTACGGCTGCACACTGACGTCACGGATGAAATCTTTCTTAGGAAATCAGGTGGACTGAAAAGGTGGCGCTGGGTAAGAAATAAAAAAAAAGAAAAATAATTTTTGCCCGGTGAACAATATCTGTATTTTACCGACACTTTTACGCACCTGTTTCAGCCTCACCGTTAATAAAACAGAATTTATTTCAGCAAGGCAAATGAGGAAATTATTAGTTAAATAAAGTACTTTTTTTCGCCGTGGGAGTAGGCATGGGCTTTATTAAAGCAGTTTCCACAGTGCAGTCAAGAAAAGTTGTCGCTGAGCATAGAGCATCAGACGCATTATTCGAAGGTCGCACATTTGGTAGCTGCGAGGTCTCTTCTCATTCACCCTTCTTTATTCACATTTACATTACAATAACGTTTCCTATACATTTTTCTTTTGTAATATTGTTGGATAATTCTCATAAATATGATGTGTACCCGCGTTCCGTTAGGCTCTGTTTTCTGTTTTTGTTAGAATATTTTCGTAAGAGTGTCGTTTCAGATATATTTTATCCCCAGGAAAGTCAATTTGTATTTTAAGCCCATATGTACAGTTTTATTTGACGGAGATGTAGTAATATTCAACAGGACGCTGAGAAGAATTGAGTTGAACGGCTGAGCGCACTTCCTTGAAAATATTTTCTGGTCCTTGAGCTCAATTTACGGTGAATGACAAACACATGACGGAGTACGGCGTTTGATTTTTCGCGCGTAAGCTGACCGAGAAGTATTTGACAGATAGTGCTTCCTTTTCGTTGAGAAAAGTTGTAGACAGGACTCTGCGCTAATTCTCCCGCGTCTTGCCGTGATTCTGTGGTCTCGCCTTGGTCATATACTCGAGAAGAGAGGGGGGGGGGGGGGGTAGAGGTATTAGGTTTTTGAACCACGGGATCAAAAACCTCATACCACGGGTTAGCTGTACAGAAAAGTGACGGGACAGACCCTGTAACTCAAAAGGAAAATCAGTGTTGTTATGTTTTATGACACAAAAAAAGAATGACTATGATTCGTGAGACACCATGGAGATCTTTAATGAGATAGTCAAATAAAAAGCTTAGACTCCCACACGTGGGACAGTGACTGGCTAGGAAAAATTGCTTTCAATAGTTAAGACTGTTGTTCGCGCCCACGGTAGTTTAATCAAGTTGCCGCCTGGCCTACGTACATGTACCACACTACAAGGCACATTACTAACGCATTGCACGTGACGTGCGAGATGCCTGATGGCGGGATTGTCTTTTTTATGTAAAGAGCACTTGCGATGTATCTGCGGGTCAAACACGATGTTTTATTCATAGAAACTCTCACGGTCAGCGCCCTTCATCATTGCTGCCACCGTAACATAATCTTATGTCTACTACAAGATGGACAACGTCGAAGCGACGTTCAGTTACGCAAGCCTTGCGTCAGCCTGCTTCATCTTATCCTTGCAAATTTACTCAGCCTAATAGCACCTTATAGTCCTGTTCCGTCTTCAACGGGGCCTCTTTTTGTTTGTTTCCAAGTCTACTACCTCTTTTCACGTGCTTCGTGTATTGCGTACGACCCGTTAAACTTGGTTACTTCCTGTTAGCGGCAACCAGTACATTACCCGGCCGTAATATTGGCCTGTAGTGCGCGCTACCATTTTCCAGCTCGCGGCATGGACGCCCATTAATTTTCCTCCAGCCACCATAGTGCCTTCGTTTACATCCTACAGAGGCTTCCTTACTCAAGTTTCCGCCCCATTGTTCATTCCTGACATAATGAACTGAATGTAATACTTTGAGCTGGCCCTATAGAAGAGAAGCGCTTGTCTTGCGAAACATCGGTGAAACAGGATTGTGCGGAAGCTGTACCAACTATAGGAAGTCATATCGGATAAACTCAGGCATATTAAACACCGGGAGTCGAATGATCCTAAGCTAACAGCCTTCTGAAGGGTAGCGAATGCAGCGGAGCGGAACGCGGCAGTTTAGAAAAGTTCAGCTTACCCATCAGTATTGCGGCCACTTTTAAACCCTTCGCACTTCGCCCGGGCTTAGTCGCTTAACTCGCTTAACCTCTAGGTTGTAATGATTTCGTACTATTGTTTGGTTCAGTTGTTAAAAGGGCACTCGCGTGCGCCTGCGCTTGACGCGGCCTGCCGCCGGATCAGTTCAGGAAGGGGAAACGTTAGCCACGACTTTCGTGACTTCAGATGCGAGGTCACGACAGCTCGCAGGGCTTTTTATACACACATCGTTCCCTCTTCTTTCTGACACCTCTGTCTGCAAGCCTTAAATCGGGGTGTTAAAAACGGAACCTTTCGGGCCTACCTGGATCAGACGCCGTGCGTGTCGTGCTTAGTTATACTTCAGGTGCAGACCAAATGACGGATTCAGATGTAGGGTTTAGCGTCCCAAAACCACCATGTGAATATGAGAGACGCCGTAGTAGAGGACTCCAGAAATTTCGACCACCTGGGTTTTTAACGGGCATCGAAATCTGAGCACATGGGCCTGCAGCGTTTTTGTTTCCACCAGAAATGCAGCCGCCGTATAGCAGTGATACGATCCCGCAACGTGAGGGTCAGCAGCCAAGAACCTGAGCCACTAGACCACCATGGCGGGGTGGACCAAATGACGGAGGAGCAACAGTCGCAGGGGCAATACTGCTATAGTAAACGTGGTCGGCGACTATTTGTATGCGCAGACGCTGATGTGTCTGGTCATCACCAAATGACGACTGGTATGACCTTTATTTTTGTAAAAGGGTGAACATATAACTGTTAGAGGGAAATTGTTAAACATAGAGCCAGAGGTAGAAGAAAAGAAAAACAAGAATGAACAGTATTATGTGGGGCTTAACGTCCCAAAACCACCATATGATTATAAGAGACGCTGTAGTGGAGGGCTCCGGAAATTTCGACCACCTGGGGTTCTTTAACGTGCACCCAAACCTCAGCACACAACATGACGTATACTCTCCCGTATTGAATTACCGTTTTTGCTCTCAGCAATTTTCATACCACCAATGTCGTGAAGGAAAAGCAAAACCAATAGGTAAGAAATGCAATGCCTTAGAATGGGACGCGTACGACAGAATGTTCGTCATCATTGTCGACATGCGTGCAGGTATTATTCTTCAGTCTTGAACACAAACTGTCTACGTGAGAGTGGTGTTTTCCGTCTGCAACCACTCGAAACGTTACTATCAGCTTCAAGAAGTTCCGAGGAACGCCTGGGCACCACTCAAGAGGATTTCTTGCCACTTGGAGGGGCCAAAGGACTTCAGAAAGCTCGTCACCCCTGGGATGCTCACCAAAAGCTGACCTGGGGAGCCGCCGGCAGCTGCACCGACGCTGGGGACGCCCCCGTCGGAGCTTCATCCAGCTATGGCTCTCAACGTGGTGACCGACCAACAATACCACCTCCTAGACCAGGATGGTACAGCAGACGACCAAATGGATCAACTCCAGGGCGACCACGATACGGTGAGCCGAGACGCTATCGGCGCTCAATCGCACACAGAAGAGGACGCTAGCTGGCAGGCAGCGAAATCCACCAAAAAACGCAAGCAAGAGGCACTGGAGCGGAGGCGCGGCAGCGCAGGGCTCCAGGACCAAGTTGAGACAGGCACGCCAACATTCAAGAAATTGCCAAAGCTACCGCCGTTGCCGAAGGACGATTACAAGATCGTCATTCGTCCAAACCAGGGCCTCCCGCTGAGAAACATTCTGACTCCTACGCTTGCGCAAGCAATCATCGAGGCATGCCAAGCTGGCATCAGAGATGACCATTTCATCCTTAGAATCAACCCAGGGTCAAACATAGCGATTCTGTCGACCAAATATGAGGAAGTGGCGGACCAAGTGCGTCTGATACGCGTCCTTGTGCTTAACGGCAGGGCTCACGCTGTCCGTGCCTACGCCGCAAATGGAGACGATACTCTGAGAGGGGTGATTCACGGCGTACCGATGAACACCTCAACCGAAACTCTCATGGCGCACCTACGTGTCAGAACGCACGGTGTGGAGATCATTACTGCCAGAATGATAGGCACAACGAAAAGCGCAGCCATTACATTTTTCGGTCCAACGCTACCTCGTACCGTCTACCATTACGGGGGTGAACTCCGCTGCTACCCCTTCCGACCTACGATTCAAGTCTGCAAGGTCTGCCGAGAAAAAGGACACCGCACGGACGTTTGCGCGCATCCGGATCGCCCCATTTGCCGGCTGTGCGGACTCACTAATCCAACGGATGAACATCCGTGTTCTATTAGTTGCGCCTCGTTCGGGGAGGCTCACCCCACAGGAGATCCAACTTGCAAAAAAAGACTTAAGCCGCTGAAGCCTAAACAGCCGCAAGTACAAGCAGGCCACAGTGATAAGCTTCAATAGGGCACTAGCAACGACCCACCGAGGACCAAGAATCTCCGCTGGTTCTCCTCCGAAGAGGAAGAAAACGCCTACAAGTCAGCCGATGACAAGCACAGTTCCCGGTCGCATTCACCGTCCCCGGGCAGAAAGCCGCACTCGCCATCCAAGAAGAGCGCGCCAGCACCGACTCAGCAGAACCTCCACCGCAGTCCTCCAGGAGGGGGAGCCAAAGGCAACGGCGGGGATCAAGGATGCACCCAACAGGCATCATCACTTCCGGTAAGCTGGGCGGAAGCCGTGGCTCCCAAGTCTGCATGTACTCCCCCCATCACACAAAACGTACACTATCAAGCAGTAATCGCTGAAAACAAACAGCTTAAGCAACGCCTTGACAAATACGAGAACAAAATAATGTGGCTCAAAAAACAGCTGGCCCAATTAATGGGAGCCACCCCGAAAACTACAGTCCAGGCCTCTCAAAATCTAACTAGCCACCCAAGCGAAAAGCTACAGGACAATGGGCACATCCAACCGCAATCGACACCACCACGAGATCCTGTAGCCAATATAGGAACAGAACAAACAGCGACAAACCTCACTTTACAACAACAACTGCAGCTAATGAAACAGCACATACTGCAGCAAACAGAAGCCCAAATGAAACAGTTCTTTGTCGAATTTCATGACCTGAAGCGATACGTTCATGAAAGCCTCGACAAAGAAACGAAGCGTCGACGTAAGCAGAGCCAACCGCAGTCCGAGGAGTCCGACGCCAAAAGCATGCTTACCTCGGACGCTGAAAGCACACCCACCTCCTCGCATCATGGCAATTAACCGACGCATAGCAAACGAGAATCTCACTATATGGTCTTGGAACTGTCGTTCCCTGCACAACAAGCACGCTACACTCACTCTATACATATAGGCGGCGCTGGTTTCTCCTGACGTAATATGCTTGCAAGAGGTGGGAGCCAGGCCTAAAACAGTTTCTGGCTACAAACTGTACATGGATCCAAATACACCTAAGATTGCGACACTCGTCCGGAAAGAATTGGCAGCTACATGCATAACGGCACCGAACGAAGAGACGCAACACCTTATCGTAACGCTCTGGCCAGCGAAGAAAGGACGCCCGAGGCAGGTTATATGTAACATATACAGTCCCCCACAAAACAGAAAAGCAGAATTCAGCAATATCTTCCACTATTTGAACAACAAGCTTCAACCACGCGACCGCTTGATCATCACTGGGGACTTCCACGCTTGGCACACCACATGGGGTTATAGCGCAGACAGACCCAAAGGTACGCGACTTTTAGAAGCGATACAGCGCTACGACTACACACTCCTCACGACACCGGGCATACCGACTCGTATAGGAAACTGTGTCAACAGGGCCACCACTCCCGACCTCACCGTAACCAACAATGCCGCGACCATGCGCTGGAGTGTGCTGGACGACAATCTGGGCAGCGATCACAATATTGTGCAAATAACATATGAAACAGCTCGACTGCGACGCCCGCTCGGAAAAGCCAGACTGACTAACTGGACTAAATATAGAGAGCAACAGGAAGTAGACGGGCCCAAGCCAACAACTATAGCCCAATGGACACCGTACATTAAGGGTCTCTATGACAAGAACACCAGGATATATCAAACAACTACCGACGCACCTGCCATTGACACCCACTTGACACATCTTTGGGAAGCTCGTCGAGGCCTCACGAAACGGTGGCGCCGACAAAAGCTAAATAAGAAACTCAGACTCCGTATAGTGAAAATCACGGAGGAAGTAAACGCATACTCAAAGGAACTTTACAACAACAACTGGCGCCCCTTCTGCAATTCCTTAAAAGGCACATTAAGCACGAAAAAGACGTGGAACATCCTACGGAGTCTTTTGGATCCCTCTGCAACAAGAACCGAAACAAACGCTACCCTTCAACGGCTAGCTGGGGAATTTCAAGGTGATCCGGATCAGTTAATAGAAGAGCTGAAACAACGCTACACAGGAGAACGCAAGCGAAACGTTAGCCCAACACCCAGTCAAGAATACAATGGAGAACCCAACACTGAGCTCGACGCCCCCATAACCTTTGCTGAGGTCTATGCAGCGGCTCAAAGCTTCAAAAGAAATACAGCGCCCGGATTGGATGGCATTACAAATGCCATGGTACGGAACCTCAGCGATGAAGCATTACAAGCCATCACAGACCACTTTAATCAGGAAGTCTGGACACCAAGTGGAAAGATACCTGCAGAATGGACACTGGCACAGGTTGTACTCATACCTAAACCAGGCAAACGGCCAAGCCTTGATCAGCTACGACCAATTTCTTTAACGTCATGCATTGGCAAGCTCTTCGAAAAAGTTATACTCACTCGCCTTGACCAATACACAGAAGAACGGGGGCTTCTACCAACATCTATGTGCGGATTTAGGCGAGGAGTGTCTACCCAGGATATCTTCTTACTGCTCAAAGAGGAAGTGCTTAACCCAGCGCCAGGTAGTCTCAACAATCTACTCGTTGCACTCGACATCGAAAAAGCATTTGATAATATTGTGCACTCTACCATACTAGACGGTCTTGCAGCCATAGGATGCGGACAACGCATATTCAACTATGCCTCTGATTTTCTTGGAAATCGCAAGGCGCAGATTGGCATAGCTGGTATCAAATCATCATCATACGACCTCCCACTGAAAGGCACACCTCAGGGCTCCATCTTGTCTCCATTTTTATTCAATATCGGCCTCCGGAAACTAGTCCTCCAGCTGGAGACTGTACCAAACCTGGGCTGTGCCTTTTACGTGGACGATATTACGCTATGGGCAACAAAGGGCTCCTATGGAGAACGACAAGATGTACTGCAAACAGCTATAGACATGATTCAAGGCTACCTCACTGCTGCAGGCATGTCCTGCGCACCTAGAAAATCAGAATATTTGCAAATAAGACCCCCACGCACTCGGTCCAACCATGCACCCGCGCTGCAGCTATAAATTGCCGGACAGATCATCAACAGGACCCCAGTAGCTCGAATATTAGGCATGCACGTGCAAGAAAACAACAGCGTAAAGACTGCAAAAGGCAAACTCAAACACACGGTAAAGAGTATTGCATCCCTTATAGCTAGAATTGCGCGAAGTAATGATGGGATGACAGAGGCCGACACGGTACGCCTTGTACATGCCTTCGTTCTCAGCCGAGTCACGTTCGCTCTTCCCTTTCAATCAACACGCAAGCCCGAAATAGAGCAGATTGACAGACTCATCAGAATTGCGTACAAAGCAGCATTGCGACTTCCGAACAGCACAAGCACAGAAAAACTCATGGGACTCGGCATGCATAATACGTATGAAGAATTGGCCGCCGCCACGCTAATCGCACAGCGAGAACGACTCACCACTACGCTCCAGGGAAGAACACTGCTACAGAGGCTGGGATACCCTCTCACCCCTCAATATTGTGGCGATGGGACAGTCATTGTACCCAAGCAAATACGTGATCAAATAATCGTGGAACCAGTTCCAAAAAACATGCACCCGCTCTACAACAAAAAGCGCCGTCAAGCGCGAGCACGAAAACTCCTGCAGAGAAGTAGCGATCCAGACGCTTTTTTTACCGACGTCAGTCTTTATCCCGCGCCACCACAAGGCTCCAGAAAACAAGCATATGCATTGGCAGTGACTAACCAAAGCAAAGTCGTGGCCTGCGCGTCCCTACGCACCAGATCAAGTGCCACCGCATAGGCAGCAGCCATAGCCTTGGCAATCAGAGAAGCCGAAAGAAGGGGGTGCTCAGCGTATATTTTGACAGACTCACAAGCTGCATGTCGTTTATACCTTAGAGGCACACTTCCAAGGTGCGTCACTGATATCTTGGGGTCCATGTTGATGGAGGCACATGGCGTCACTTGGTGCCCAGGGCATGACGGCCTGGGGGGGAACGAGGAGGCAAACTGCGTAGCTCGCGGACTTACTGGCCGAGACGCAGGACTCTCCTCAGGACACCTCACAGGGCATCATGAAGAGCAAAGTGTAACAAGCAGGCAGATATTGGAAAACCAACGCCTTACAAGACGCACGTACGCCCCTCCACATCCGAACTTAAGCAGCCAACAAGCCCGGGATTGGCGCCGCCTCCAAACGAACACATACCCCCACATATCAAAACTACACGCAATTTTTCCACAGAAATACACAACAGGGGTATGCCCATGGTGTAGTAAACACACAGCCACACTTACACACATAACCTACCAATGTACCGAGCGGCCAGCCGATGCAGTATCTAGGTTGGTGCGCTCACTACAAACACTCACAACGTGGTCTTGGGAGGCACGGCTTTCCGAGCTGGCACTGGGGAGCCAACTGGTGACCCTAGACCAGGCCCGACGAGCCGCTGTGGCCAGTGGGGCTCTACAAGAGGGCTCCACCCGGGATTAGTCACGTAATTTTAATTCTTCAATAAAGTTTATTCTCTCTCTCTACGTGAGCTATTGTTATTCGGGAGAAACATGCGAACGCGAGACACCGGCACAATGCTTAAATATGTGAGCAATTCTACAGAGGATGTCTGTCACTTATTTCCCTGGGAAGAGGAGGAGTGGGCAAAATCTACCCCGTATACTTGGACAGCCCGACCAGTCCGATCGTTTAAGGAGAAGCATATGACTTCGAAAAATTTTTGACCACCACGCAGGGCTGCAGTTGGTGGCTAATTTGCGCCAATTTGTCTACTTTATGACTCCGTTTGGTGACGAAAATTTTCAGTTTGCTCCATGGCTACTTTTTGGCCACTTTTAAACTTCTGGATGTACTTGTTGAAAATGGTTTTATTTAGTCATGAGTACCAAAGATTATGTTCATAATACCGCGCCTGTACTTTTTCGCTGCAAATTTGGCAATAATACTAAATGACATGGTTAATTTAGCTTTTGTCTCGAGTTCTGGTGCCGTTTCAAGTTCACCGAACGGCAACGCAGTTGACCATGCTGGCTACCAAGACGTCTGATGTTCTAATCAAGAAGCTTTCTGCTGCTAAAATTATTCACGAAATACAAGGAAGTCGAGGTAGGAAATGCGGAAGCCCGTTGTCGCTGCATTTCCAATATTTTTACCCGTTCTCTTCCGGACTCAAACAAAGGTGGGGTGGTGTGGTGTCTTCCTGCGATGAAACTTTGCCCCCCCCCCCCCCCCAAACTTTTCTTATGGGGAACCCTGCTCACGACTAAGGCAGTCGGTACACGTCAATTCGATCTGCTCCAGTTAAGAATGACTCCGGCTTATACATGCTTGGAGTCTGAGACGTTCATCACGAGATGGGTTTATTTGTGTCAGTATATAGCTGGCGGCGAGGGGCCGTGAAAGTTGCCAGTAGAAGGCGATTATTCTGAATAGCTTCTTTTCTTCCCCTGCTGTTGTTTCACGAGGAAGAACACATCACGCCGTCCACCTTGCATGCAAAATGGATCTCAGCCACGCATTTGTTGCTGGAATACATGTTTAGTTTTTTTTTCTCGCCTCGTCGATGCACGTCACGCGTATATCACAGTTATGGAGCATTGTGTTTTTCCCACCATCGTGAATCCTTCACGGTGCTACGCGGAAGTCGACACGCCTCTCATTCGAATATACAGTCGCCGTTGGCGGAAGAGAATGAAGCTGTCT
Organism: Rhipicephalus microplus; assembly: GCF_043290135.1. NCBI lineage: Eukaryota > Metazoa > Arthropoda > Arachnida > Ixodida > Ixodidae > Rhipicephalus > Rhipicephalus microplus. The sequence continues at coordinate 93,377,759 of NC_134704.1, forward strand.
TCCGAGAGTCATGAGATGCGCACGCAACCTTCCCCGTTTCCCTCATGCTTACCACAAGGCCACTGAACCGGCCTTTAGGAGAAGAAGATTTTCGCAAAAACAATTCTAGTGGGGAATTACTAACCGAAGAAGATGCTGATCAGAGGAGTAGCCGGCGCCACGCATTGGCAACAACCTCTCGTTACATATATTTAATTAAAAAAAAAGATGCTGATCAACCAATGCCATAGAAGCAGGTTCAACTCTGCTATTTTGCTGATTTGGCAAAAACAGACTCACTGCATTGTTTTTTTTGCTGGGATATGATATAACTCTTTTTCATGTCGAGAGCTAAATAGACTTATAAGGCTGGAGTGATAGTGTAAAAGCCCAGTAGGATAGCTTCTACAACGTCAACAACGAGACTGTTCATCATTAATTTTCAAAAAGATCTCTGCTAAATGAGAGCGACAAATTGAATGGGGCATTTTATTAGGCCAATAATAGCACAGCGAACGTCCATTGCCATCTTCAACCGTACAGAAGCAATAATGTCGTGAATTGAGCTGAATAAAGCGGAGAAAAACACACTCTTTCTACCGGTGGTATACCTGAACCCATAACCTTCGAATTACGCATCCGATGTTGTACTACCTGGACTTACATCGAAGGCGCTAATTTAAAGGTTAATTAGAAAACCTATGCTTCATTGTGCAATGCAGGATCTCGTAAATATGGTTCTACAATAGGTGGTATATATTGAGCAGTTTAAATAATCAGTTATCGTATTGTGAGACGTTTTATGGGAGGACACTCGCGAGGCATTCTCGAGCAGACAATACTGAAAAGCTGCGTGCCCATTGTGCCTGTGACGGCGACGCCTATTTATTGGAGATAACAACACTTTAGGACAAAAAAAAAGTATCTTTTCTCGCCTTGCAGTAGTAACTGACGGTAAGTGCGAAAGCTGAGGTGCTCTAATGAGCTTCAATGTGGTGAATGGCTCCTTCTGAGATCCTCCCTTGGCCGCGCTAATCTTCGAGGCCGTTTGTTAGCTCCTATTCCGTGATCACGTTAGCCCTCGGGCTACAGATATAACGGGGCCTCACGTCTAACGCAACTGCGTGACTAACGTTATGGTTTGAGGCAATTAGCAGGAATTGAACGCGCTCTGATGACATCAAGTCAAAAGGGACACATTCACTGAATAGACAGTTTGAGAATAGCTTACCCTGCACCCTGTGTGTGTAAACAATCGGGTGTACAATATACTCGCGTCTGACCAGCCATCGGAGGCACGTGAAACAGCCTTCTATCTTTCTTCACTTCTGACCAATACTATAGGCGCGTGGCCCTAACATACCCGACTTCCCGTGAGACGCCGGTTGTCATAGCTACGACAGATAAAGCTTTTATTGCCTTGGAAATGTTTTGCTTCGTCACATGGTTTTATTTTTGCGACAGACATTCACTGCTGTCACCGGAGCGACGGGGGCGTACCATTGTATGCAACTTCTGCTTGTCGGTAGTGCCGTGCGAGTCAGGCCTATAGAGTGCGTGTATTACTGAAGCGCTGAATCTGATAGGCGTTAATTAAGCCTGTATACGCTGCCCGAGAGTGCTCGAGAGACGATGCGATGGCAGTGACCATGGTTTCGTAAGCGTGGTGGAAGTGAGAAAGGCAATGTGCACGGATGAAGAAAAGCCAAGTTAGTTTTGCCATTGACACGGCAACAGACTGTTTTCACGCTCGAGCTGTTCGAGTGAATCTCTTATCCCTGTTAGTCAATAATGTCATTTTGTGGTACCTTTGAGATAATTTCCCAGTGATGAGAAATTAAGAGCCTTGGGAAGCGACGTGCAGTACATCGAGTGGCTGATTGATATCAAACCGTTCCTCCAGCACCCGCATCGACGCCCGTTTCAACCGGGTCAACGCGGTGCCCACTGCTTTTGCTTCGCACCGCATCAGAGTTCCCTTCGGCAAGATGGTCCATAGTGTTTTTTTGCTTTTATTGTCCCTTTTACGTGGTGTTCACGCAGCATCAGTGGAGACAGCTGCTTTAAAGCAGGAGATAAGAGCTTCGCCTTTTTATAGACGCCTGTCACTGTCAAGAGGAATGTCAGGAGCATTGCAAAAAGATTTCGGATTGCCGAAGATGCCTTCCAACAGCCTACATGTCTCCTGAAGGAATAACCACATAAAAACCTTCATTGGGTTAATGTATACCGTGATAAATTATCATCATCCCCAACACCATCGCAGACATATTTAATCACGGTACACTCGACGAGGGCGGTATCATTGCAAGAAAGGCATGACCGTAAAACCTACGTCCCATGTTCCAGCATCAACACTACCAGAATAAATCGAGCTTGATGTTCCCATCCACTGAATACAACTACCATGGCCGCTCAAGTACAACCATGCAAGGGGCGCCAGTGGCACCCCCCCTATATACGACATGTCAGCCGGGCTATCTGGAAAAACTAATTTCGAAGCGCAAATCTGACGAATGGCACGAAGTATCTAGCCCCGTATCGTTTGTGGCGGCTCTCTATGGCCACAAAAAGAAGGACCCGGTAATTCGGGATTCAGATCAGTCTTGCATGTCCTCCGGTCGTCTCTAGGCAAGACCCCGTCTAAAGCTGAGAAGTTTGTTATATGATTCGACGATGCGACAACGCTGACGTGATATAGATGTGGTTCTTCAAAGATGAAGGCTTGTTCTCAGTGTGATGTAATTTGGCGGAATATGGAGGTCTAAGATAGGCTATAGCTAAGTATATCATGATAAATATGCTCTAAATCAAGACCCTTTTCTCTCTCTCTTTATTTCTCTCTTGTTCAAGCATGCCGCTAGCTGTTGCAGCTAATATAGAATCTTAGAATAGCTTAGCTTTCTTTGTGTCTGCATTGATTGGGTATGTATGTTTTTTTTTTTTAAATGCAATGTGCTTAATCCAGCGTTTAGCGTATAACGAATTTCCGTGGGGCGGCTAACGCCAATGCTAATCTTTCGTTATCCCATTCTAGCACTGTCTAATGTCAATACTATTAATGACATCTATAGAGTTTTATGTCCCAAAACACAGGCATGATTGTGAGGAATGCCAGACGAGGGCTACAGAAAATTCGACCATCTGGAGTTCTTTAAGGTGCACTGACATTGCGCAGTACACGGGCCTTTATTCACCTCCATCGAAATGCGACTGCCGGGATCGAACCCACGACCTTCGGTTCAGCAGCCGAGAACCGTAGCCACTGTTCCACCGAGGCGCACAATGTCTTCACTGGTTTCAATCCTTGTGTGCTTCTGAGGCATACTCTGTCGCGCCCACTTGACAACTAGAGCTTGAAAATCCCGCAAGCACACACCATATCCTCGTCCTGAATTGGGCTGTTGGTATACATGCTGACTTTGACCGACGAAACATCGCTAGAACAAGACGAAGACAAGAGGACACAAACCTATTGTCTCTGTCTTTACTGACGCTGTGTGCGTGCGTGCGTGCACCTGTGTGTGTGTTCAATAGCACCGTATTCACTTCCGATAGCTTCTAATTGGCCCAGCCTAAACTGGCCACAAACGTCGAGGACAGAATGCAATGCGTGCTGCAGGAAACTGGTCAAATTCGTGAGAGCTCGTTTCTCGTAATCACCACTTGCCACTGCGCGGTAGCCTTCGCCTATGATATGTCAGACATTGCAACTGGCTGGTAGGTTGTCTTACAAATGTATTCCTTTAGCATGTGTACTTCTTCAGTATGGCGTATATTTTCATCATTAGCCGGATGCACGTCACTGAAAATTGTACATGCTTATAGTGGCTGCCGATGTACATTAGGTTGCGTGTTTGTATTCTAGTGGTCTTTTATATAGCTCGGCTGCCATAGAGAATTATGAGCCCAACATTACATTTCAAATATTTTTATACTACCTATACATTTTTGTCAATATTCACATAAATTCGTTTAGTTCGCTGATTATCCTCTTCAGTATCGGTTTTTTTTTCTTATACTAACAAGTACTTATGTAGATATCTGATACTTGAATTATAGATAGAGTAGTTTGCAGGTCATTCCGTGGGGTTTTTACAGTCCAGTAAATACGGAAGTTGGCAGTGTTAATGTACACTTTGCTAAGAAGTTCGACCAAGCACGAATTAGACGCGGGGCTCTCCATGAGGATGGGAGTGAGTTCTACAGACAAAGGCGGAGAGAGAGAAACAAGAGAGCAAAAGACCGGGAGGTTAACCATGGGAACAATCCGGTTATCTATTCTGCAATGAATGGCAGGGTAAGAACAGAAAGAAAGTAGAAAGAGAAAAGAAGAATGGGCACGGCTTGATTAGAGAGTCAGGCCAACTGCGTCAGAATGCGGACCTTTTAGAAACGAGGCGCGCTTCTTATTGTTCGTCGAGAGCTAGCGCAGCTGCCTGAGGGCTCCGTAACACGTTTTTAGCTAGAACGAAGCATACCGAGCAGTGAGTGCAACAGTCGCGAGCCGCTCGTTCACGTTTATTGTGGGACATTTGGGTGCGAGTCTTCGTCTCTGTATACGAGCGTGTGTACTCGCGTATAGTAGTAACCGGCGCCTTCATTATACCAGTCCAAGGGCGCCTGCTGCAGCAAGAACAACAACAACAAAAAAAACCAAATTCCCAGTGGTTCAGAAGGCCTCTATATTCCTCGAAGCTTATGCGGTCAGCTTCGGTGACTAGGGAACAGTCATTGTATCGTTAAACGAGCGTAGACTCCTTAGACAGACCAACTGTCCTAGTTTCGGTCGAGCCAATAACGCATATTGCTTTAAGAACAAGCGGTCGTAGATGACTTGCACGCGGTAGTGTATGTACGGAAAGGAACCAGTGCATACTGCGAACACGTTTACGGTGGTCGACCTTGGGCTAACCATATAGTTTTGTACGAATGTGCTTTTCGTTTTGCCCGCAGCTCCTGCTGTCTCGTCTGCCTTGCAAGCTTTCATATGAGAGCGAATTCTGCATGAGAACATGACCAACGCTGTCCATTACGTCTTGTGCTCTTGAACATGCACCCAAAGCTACGGGGACGCAAACACGCCGTGGGCATTTTTTCGTCAATTTGAAGTTACCCAACATTATAGCTTGCGCAGTTCAGCGAACGCCCGAACTCTTCAACGAGGCGTGCTAAGACGTCTTCGGATGAGCTTGCGTGGCCCGCGGCTGTTGCAGCGGCCAATTCACGGCCCCTCTCGGGAGGCATGCGAGACAGGTGCCAATTCTAGCACGCCGGGTAATTATACAACGAGCTGCGCGGTTCCCGCACAGTGCGAGCAGTCCCAAAGCATCTTCGTGTACTGTGTGTCCCGGCAGGAAAGACCGGACTCGGCAACGGAAATGTCACCCGTGCGGGCTTGCACACACTGCGCCGCACAAAAGAAGCGTCGAGTGCACTCGCACGCAGCTGCGCTAATCCCCGAACGTTCTTGCCGCGTCCCGCGCTACCATTACGACACCTGGGTGTAGCTCTTAGATGCCTAAGCCTGCGCACGTAATAAGCGGATGAAGGTGCGGAAATTGCTTGATTGGGGCTGCCGGGTGTGCGCGGTACGCGGTGTCTATGTAGCATGTAATGAATTGGACGGGCGACTTGAAATGTGCGCTTTTTTAGAGTCGAGAGGTTCTCTGAGTGTAATTGCCTTTCGCGTGCTCACGCACTGCGCACTGGCGAGCAATCAGTGGCTTCTTTTAGATGAGTACGCGCAAAAGGACACAATATTAGTTGGGAGGGCTGTCACCGAGCTGGGAGCTATAATGAGGATCGCTAAGCGGGCGTTCTTATTCTTGCTGCATTCTCGATTGGTAATCGGGTCGCAAAAGAACAAAAAAAATTTTGCAGCTCTGTAAAAACGACCATAGTTTCTTTTTTCTTGGCTTAACGAACATGTGTGAGGGTCAGTAGTATACATAGCCAGAGACTTAAAATAAGTGGTATTACCTAATTCTAACATGAATTCAACAGCTGGAAGAGTGGCACGAGGGGTAAAAGGACAAGACTAGAAATCCGTACCGTGTTTTATTATTTAAGCTATTGAACTTGCCTTGATAGTAGATCCGCTAGCATCTAGCATAGTTGAGTACCAGTCTCCCTTCAGGGTGCACTGTGGTGAGAAGTTGGGCCTTCTATTAGAGATCTCTACACAACAATGGCCTTTTTCTTACCGGTACAGGATTACAAGATGTCCATGTGCCGAGATTCGTGGTGCGTGCATAAGCCGTTAAAATTGTGAAGGCATTGCTCCAATTGTTGAAGTCAACAGACCTCGACCGGGAATTATAGACAAGTGACTTTGCGACTTTGAGCAGTGCGACTTTGAACGTATGTGCTCCCTCTCCCTGTTTCTCTCGCTCTTTTTCTCTGTGGATGTAACTTTCAAACTCAACTGTTCCTCTGCCCAGTGTACGGTAGCATACAAGTATTCCTAGACTTGTCAAGGTCCCTGCCTTACATCCCTCTCTTGATCCTTCCTTCCTTGTCGAGATAGTTGGCTCATCATCAATTAGATCAAGTTGACATTTTTGTATGAGTGGCTGATATCGCACTGAAAAATACATATCTAGCGCAAACCATGAATTTATGTGGAAATTATATCTTGTAAAACTAAGCGAATGGCGTAAAATTACTTTCGATGTCATCCTACAGAACGGCGAACCCGTCCGCCTCTTTTATTTATTTATCATGAAGGCCAGTAATTTATTCACATGAATTTTATTTGTTTTTGTATCGACAGTGTTACGATAGCCATTGCTCATGCCTCGCAGCGTATATAGGTGTCTTTTCTATCTCCCGCAAGCCTCACTTCGTACAAAACGTATATGTATACGCTCCTTAACTGGTGGTACTCTCGCTGGAACGGAGGTTGTATGATCAGAAGTAGTGGTGTAAATGAGCGGCATCAACAGAAAAACAGTGCGTGCGTGCGTGCATGCGTGTGTGTGAGTGTGTGTGTGTGTGTGTTGCATAAAGGTACAGATTTGTGAACTTCATTCTTCATTTTTTAAGCTTACCTTTCTCTCACCGTCTTCTTTCTAGTATGCAACATATGAGGTCCCCAATGAGTATACTGTCTCCTTGAGTTAGCTGCAACAAAATTACTTCAGATTCGCTTACGTGTAAATGCATACTGTCCTGGCCCTGTTTTTCGTATAACGCTTGAGCAGGAACTACTTCGCAACTTCATCCTTCTTTATTTCACGTAGCTCTCCATGTCTCATACGGTCGCGGTAATCTGCAAACGGCCACCACCCCATTCGTAAAGCCTTTTCATGAAACAATACAGAAAAACTGGTGCCACCGACGTGCGCTTCATTTCAATTCTCGTACTGCCTGCAGCGAGCTCCTGGTATAAAACCATCTATCATACGGGGCGCCATATCTTCGCAACGGGCACTGTTCCTTCTACATTTTTTCAATTTCTTGAGTTGTGTGAGGTTGTGCTCCTTAGCTAAGAATAGTGAGGTATTAAACGAGACGAAGTAAATAAGATACGAACCAGTGGAACAATTAATCACGTCGCCTTGGTTTCCGAGAATGCGTCTTCATCATTTACACGTTGTGATACGTAGCAAGCACTGCAGAATCGTCTGCCGGTTCTAGATGTCCCCTGACCAAGGTTGTCGCTGCGTCCATACTAATGTTTACGGGAAACACGTCCATGTTCTCTTTTTTGATCGTAAGAACGTCAGGCAATGTTCGGTAGAGCTTTGCGCTGTATTCATTTGAGGAGTGCCGTTGGGGAAGGTTAGTTGTAGATTACCTGGCATCCATTTAAAGAGCGTTCACCCGAGGAGCGGTAAACGAATTTTGTTACATTCCGCAGCCATTTTAATGTGCTCAAGTATACAAGCCAAGACCTTGTGCTCAGAGAGAGGTGCAACTTTAGCTCCTGGGTTACCATATACAGTTAGGAAAGACGAAAAAAAAAAAGACAAGCGGTTATTTGTAGAAGTTCTTCTGTACACCATAGTAACCCGAAGGAGGCGGATTCGATTCACCGCATGCAGGCGCGGCTACATTTCGATGGAGGTGAAATTCTAGAAGGTCGCGTAATGTGCGATTTAAATCAACGTCACCTTTTTCACACACACACACACACACACACACACACACACACACACACACACACACACACACACACACACACACACACACACACACACACACACACAGATATATATATATATATATATATATATATATATATATATATATATATATATATATATATATATATATATATATATATATATATATATATATATATATATATTTCCAGGAATGCAAAAGACTGCCGCCTGCCGCTACCTTTTTCCCTGCCAAAGACGAGCTGGCTTCGTCCGCCCTGAAACAAGCATTGAGAGGCGGTACAGTATGCCTACCTAGATTCATTTTACTCTTTTTTGCTTTGGCTTGAACGGATGACACATGAAAAAATTTACAAACAGGCTCAAATCACACAGTTTGATCGAGAAATGATTGGAATAACATCCTCCTCGGTTCGCGAGCGGCGCGCGTGTGCCGGTAGCAGCTTTGTTGAGAATGAATGAATGAATGAATGTGACCTTTATAAAGGAAAGAACGACTTTTGGCAGCCGCAGTGGATGAGGTGGAACAAGAGCAAGGGGCATGAAAGATGAAAAGCACCTTCACATCACGCCTTCGCGCCAATCAGACGATCGACCTCTCCTATACACCACTCGAAAGAGGCCATATTGACAACCGTATATATATATCGCAGGAGCTTGCAGTTAGTTAACTAAACTCCGTAGAGCGGTCATGTGGGCGTGTAGCAGATTCTGAATGTGCCGTCTGCATTTTGAGAATGCTGCGCATGTCCAAAGCAGGTGTGCTAAACCTACTCGGCACGGCATCTGACAGTGTGGGCATTGCGAGAAATATTGTCCCTCGAAGGTCGGTTAGCCTGATGCCATTAGTCTAGTATGTGTCATGTGTATGCACAGTTGACTATAACTTTCGTCAAAAAATTTTTTTGCTGACGCGTAAACCCACCTATGTAATTCAACTTGTATCCTCTAAATCATGTGGTGAAGACGGTTACCTCGTCTGGATGTATCGGCAAAGGACACAGATAGATCTAAGCAAACTTCCAAGGGTGCATGCAGGATTTGTTTTAACGATTACACTTGTCCCTGCGCTGTACTTTTTAAAATTATGCATATTTTCTGCACCAGATACTGGGGAGGTTAGGGCACTTTTGATTGTGCTGCGCAGTGAAAGTAATCACTTGCATGTTCTCAAAAAAATAAATGTTTCTGGTATTTTGCGAATAAAGCATGGTTGAATTTTTTTGTTCTTGTTTCAAGAAACGTGGAAATAAATGATCAAATAGAAGAATTGACAGTTTAGCATTTTTGGTTTGAGTGATTTTTTCGCCCCTCCAGCCTCCATGTCTCTCGAATGTTTTGTGATGTAATAATGAAGAGCTTCTCCAATTGCTTTCACTGCAATTCACTCGCATTTCGCCGGAATGTATTTGCTTAATATTTCGAAATTTAGCGTTTGTTTAATGGTACCTATAGATCTCGGTCCACCAACCTCATCTAATATTAACTTAGCCTGGCGGGATTTAAATCAGACCTATGTTGTTGCAAGGAGTCAGTAGTGATAGCTATACTGCTTCGTGAATACTGAATTCTCTCGCGTTGGGTATCCCTAGCTGCACGTGGGCATTGTGGGAAATGAACAGACGGATCACGTTGCTTCGTCTAGTAATCACGGTAATTGTGACTACCCACGAATTTCACCGATGACGGACAACGCTCACCTGATTACACTCCAACACCTTCTAAAGCAGCATCTAGACTAGCGTGTCGCGAATGCATCGTTCCCTTCACGCGTTCTTGGTCGTGGCTTGTCTCGTAGTTCCACAGCACTATTATTTAAACTAAGAGTCGGCCCTGTATTTGTGCGCGAACAATTACACCGTCAAGGGCGTTTTGACACTTCATTGTGCGCAGCTTGTGGATCCTGCCAAACACTAGAGCATGTTATGGTGCACTGTCCCGCATTATCTACGAAGTGGGCTTTTCTGATTAAAGGATGTAAATTTCTGAGATTTAAGTGCGCGAAATTAGACGATTACCTGTTTACGAGAGGTTGTGTTTCTCGACGCAACCAGGACCATCGATCTCTACTGACTTTTATTGACCAAACGGACTCGGCCACCTGTTAATAGACGTTTGTGTGTGTGTGCGCGCGTGCGCGCGCGGGTGTGTGTGTGTGTGTGTGTGTGCGTGTGTGTGTGTTTACTCTCTCCTGCAAATCCTCGTCATTCTTTTTACTTCCCTCTCTTTTTCCTCTTTATTTCATCCTATCTCCCTTTCCCCTTCCTTTCTCCCGAATGAGTAAACAGCTGCATTGCCCCTCCACACAGCGGTTGCAAGCTTGTTTTTTCACTCTTTTCCCTATTTCCTTGTGTATCCATGTATGCAAACCTAGCAAATTCTTTAAATAATTGGGGGACCCTTGAGCCTCTAATTTAAGAGTTGAACGCGATAACGAAATGCAGCCCCTTGTGCACCCTTCAAGCGCTAAGTGCATACTTATTCATATGTTTTGTTACATACACACGCACGCACACAAACACGCACACAGTAGATTGCACCAACGCGTGCTATTATCGCTGAATGGGCTCGTTTTGGTCGTGACACCTGTCGGACAAAATGCTTTAAAGGGGCTCTGAAACACTTTTTCAAGTAACCATGGAATGACTTCAATAGAAGAGCTTATTGCCTCACAAATTCAACGCCACAAAATTTTTAAGAATCAGTCCAGTGCGAGTGGAGTACAAAGGTTTGTCACATGCTGCAATTGCATTATTTCTTCTCTCGTCCCGACGAAAGCGCTGGAAGCTAAAGAGGGAGGGGTGGCAGGGCAAAGAGACTACTGCGCCTCGTGACCTTGAGCACTTTTTTGTTCTTCGAATTTGCGGCTTTTTCAGTGAGATCGTGCTCACTGTCCCAGACGCACAGACAATTTTTCTCTCCAGAAAGCCCGCTGCCGGCGTTGGCCGGCGGCGGGGTTTCTGTGACACGAGCTCTTTAACGCTATCGCGTTAATAAATAATAAATAATGCAAGTTGCTCATCATTTTCGTATCACGAGCAATGTTTGACGCGCATTGTTCGTACGCGCAACTTCTCACCCAGATGCATCCACATGAAAACAATGTCGCTTTGGAGACTGCCGATGATAAGCATTCGCTGTCACGCGTAGGCACTATTACACTGTGCTACATTCAAGCTGAAGCATCTAATACTCTACGATTTCTCGCATATCAACCGTTGGTCTCAAGACCCGCAATGGCCGCTACCGAAGCATGCACTGTGAGCCTTAAGAGGTCGTCAGACATCTCCAGAGGCGCGACCTCGATTTCTTTTTCCCACCGAAGTCCACGCTGAAGGCGACCGTTCCTGCCACTGCATGCGGAGGTCTCCTCCGTCTTGAACTGGCAGCGGTAGGCCGTGTCGAATCGATCACATACCACGTCCGAATCAACTCGTCTCTCGTCTCCGGCTGTTTCTGAGGCCCCGCCGAGTACACGCACTGTGGGCTGCGCGAACCCTTTTTATGGTTGGTGAGCTGCGTATTACCATGCGCGCGAATCGCATTAAACCAGATAGACGTATGAACGAGCTATGCCAGCCCGGAACAACCTCGGTTAATGTATAAGATTACCGATCACTTTTCACTCGGAATGGCTGTGAGATCTGTTCCTCTTCCTGGAGCTGGATGACCGCAGGTCGGGGGAAAATGAAATCCCGTCGCTTGCAGCGCCACTTGAAGGCGTTTTAATTTGTATGCGCCAATTTTCCTACAAGGGGCTCGCAATGGCGATCCGGTTACAGGATGCTATCACAATCAAACATAGCAAGACGTTTACCTCCAGGGTGCTACGACTCGAAATGATTACGGAAGCCGTTGATCCGCCATTAGCTGCAGCAGTGATAATGTGGTTATAGCCTTCGGCTGCTGACCTTATAAAGAGGGAAGCTCGAGCCCTCTGGTCAAGTTTCGACTGGGGCGAAATGCTCGTAGTTTGTGTTCTTAAATTGAAGAGCCCGCTGAAGAACACCAGGAGGCCGAAATTATCGATGCTTACCGTGACGGCGTCCCTCGTGTATCCTGTCATGGTTTAGAGGCGTTAAGCTCCTGCCAATATTATGAAAGAAAACAAATAATAACACCAAGATTCAAATGCTTTCACCTGATACTGTCCGCGGTAACAATGAGTGACGACTTATAGTATCCTCACTATAGGTACGCCTATTTTTTAACAATAAAAGAATTTTTGCCAACTTTGAATGTGCTTGCCAATTTCACTGAAAACAAGAATTTCGTCCCGCTTTGCGGGTCTTGATTTTGTTAATTGGTCCTTCGTTTGTTTCATTTCGTTGCAGGCTTGATTACTTCCTTCTGATGGGCCGCCTCATCACGCGCGACCGAGTTCGTTTCAGCCCCGGTTCACGGCATACACACCTCGAGGTGCTTTCGTAATTCGAAAGTGTCGAGACAGCAAGACGCTTTGGATATCGGCTCTCACGTTGTAACGACTTGGTTTCTTCACTGCCGACGCTTTGGTTCAAGGCGTATCCGGCAGCAACGGCAGCAGATCGTGCCCGTCTCAAGGCCACGACAGCGCCAGCTCTAAAATCTCGGTCGAGCAGCGCAATGATTGCGTAGGAGCCGACAAATACGTTCCGCTGTCACGTTCTGGACAACGGGACCCGCTTATAAGCGGGAATCGCTCGCAGCCGACAGAGCGCCCTCAATGGCTGTAACGTTCCTTTGTTCTTGTCTATCACGCAACGCTGCCATACAGGAGTTGCGCCATATTTATCTAATTTTTGTTTTGATTTATACTTCCCCTTCATGCGAGCTTCTGTAGAGAGGAATGAATAAGCTCAGATAAAGCGAGACGTTGCTGGTGGTGATAGAATGAAGGTTAATTACTCGTCCCCCAGGTGGTCAAAACCGATTATTCGGAGATTAAGAAAAGGGCTTAAGGCGCTAAGCGGATAAGTGGTGTTTTTAGCGTGGCGCTCTCAGTCTATACAGCGCCAGAATGTCAGGTCATTGGCGCTTCACCGCTTGCGATGCATGCACCCGGAGCAGGAAAGTGTCAACCAGCTTATGCAGCTGACGTGTTTCGGTACGCTGATCGATTGAAGACGCTTCCTGGGTCTCTCCTCCTACCAAGATTCCGCAACTGGATGGGATGACACTCGATAATGATAAGGTCTGACCTAACCGGATTATACTACAGTATTTACTGGCGCCCTTCCTGCACTGGCTGACGCAGACTGTGATTGCTGTAATGTTTACTAGCGTTGACTAATAGTGGTAAACTTTTGTGTTAATCCGGGTAACGTAGTTCATGTGCACTCATACAAGAAATTCTGTCTACTTAAAGAACTCAGTTGAATGTTTTGTATACTGGCACTGTGACCTTCATTCCTTCTTTCTTTCTTTAAGCACAAAGTCCTTCAGAACAGCCATTTCGTGCACATGTGGTGCATAATAGCGTGCAACGCACGTGCGACTTTCTACCGTCCACAAGGGTAGGACATTGTACAAGTTGGCAAAGAATGTAACACTGACTGGGTTGAGGTACATTAAAAAAAAGGTGGACATAAAACATAAGACAACGGGATGAGTGCTACCAGGCCTGCTGTCTTTTGGCCAATGTCACCAGTATATTTGTTAATTCCTGATGATTTTATGTGTGCGAACACGAATGAATGTTCGAAGGTCGCATGTGTAAGGACCTCTTATTGCAGCTCCGTTCATGACGAACTAAAGAGTCTAATAGTGTCTTGTCGGGAGTAGTTTTAAGAAGCGGTGGCAGCCTGAGAGAGGAGACCTACATAGTAAAGTGCATTTAATTATTTTGTGTTTTAAGAAAAACCTAATGAAACATGCCCCCAGTCGCCATGCAAATAGACAGAAGATATTAACGCCGAACGTCGGCGTACCTTTGATTTAAGTAGTGTGGTGTTTTATCAAGCTCCTGCTACTTTAGAAACTTGTTTAAAACGGAAACAAGAGTTTCCTGGCGAGGTTGACCTAATGCCTCTTTGATTCATTGGAACGCGACGCTAATCTGATGAAATCGCTAACGCTAAACGCGAGAAAACAAAACTTGGTGCCGGAAAAATAATTATCGCGTGTAGTTGCGAGGACTTCTTTGCTTCAAAGTCACTTTTCAAGTTCAGGGGCATCCAAATCTCGCCAGCTTAGTTTCCACACCATCGCTATGACATGGCATCTTGAAATAAATGAGGTGGTCAGAATGATTTGCACCTGTAAGGTGATCAGCTATCTTTCAGTAAGGTAACTGTTGTGGTGCTTTGGTGATACATGATGGGAACTAATTAATGTGCACAATATGATTGTTGCAATGTTATAATGATTGTTATAAATATTAAGATTACTCATAAAATGCGAATATTGGCTTATGTCCCGCGCCGACAGCGGTGATCACCACAAGTGGCGCAAAAAATTATCACGCGGTTATGTCACCATTACACGTAATTACGCCGCAGATCACCATAATTTGTGACGTTACATAATGACGTCGTCGCTCGACATCGTCACTTGTTCAAAGGACGGCTGACCATGGAGGCCACTCAAAGCCAGGCGAAGTGTCGCAGACCTCAGAGGCGGTGCATAAACTACGTGAGGTGTGGGAAGCGTTCGGGCTGAGCAAATATAATCAACTAAAAAAATTCGGCAGATTCCACGTATATAAGAATCGACGTTATGCGAAGCATGTGGAGGGAAGGTGACCGCGTTGCAATTTTTTTAATGAGCGACACATCATTGAATGACGCTAAATATATGTACAAATGCTGCACGTACTGCAGCATTTGTATGCTGAAGAGTTGATTGATTGATATGTGGGGTTTAACGTCCCAAGACCACCATATGATTATGAGAGACGCCGTAGTGGAGCACTCCGGAAATTTCGACCACCTGGGGTTCTTTAACGTGAACCCGAATCTGAGCACACGGGCCTACAACATTTCCGCCTCCATCGGAAATGCAGCCGCCGCAGCTGGGATTCGAACCCGTGGCCTGCGGGTCAGCAGCATATGTTGAAGAGTTGCAGATGTTTACATAACTAGTTGTTTGGACTTGCACAACGATGTCAACTGGAACATGCGTATTAGCAACACCAGAAGCTGATATGAAGCGCTGATTCTCGCCAGCATGCTGGCCCTGGCCACTGTTAAATAAATAAACTTCAGCGCATGGCAACTAACCACAACTGACGTTAACCCGACGTGACGGCTGTGTCAAAGGAGTACATAAGTAATGTTTATAAATTGGGTAGGCAGCACTGCAACCGCTATTGACGTTTCACGAAGATTAGCGTCTATTTGAAAAGTAGTTCCGAGAGCTGGCGTAGCTCTGTGATAAAATGCTTCATTGCCAAGCACAATGCCTTGATTTGATTCCGTCTAGAACCTTGACACTTATTCTTTGCATTCATCGGTTCAACGCTACCGATGTCACGTATTTTGTAACGCTAGCACGTTATAATTACCCATGTGTGTTTTCGTCGTTTCTGGGTAGATACTAAGTGTCAATCACTAGTGGCACATACCCGCATACCAGCGGCACATACCCGCCCGTGGGTATGTGCCACTGTTTGGCGGGAAGTGTTAGACGACGTACGCGACGGGATTGTGGCATTACCGTATTCATGTCTTGATCAGAGCATCATTTTCGTCGAACCGTCTTACCCTCCCATGCTAATTTTGGTTCTTGGCAAGTTAAGGGGGTGACAGACGAGAGTACCCAAACGTAATCGGATAGATAGATAGATAGATAGATAGATAGATAGATAGATAGATAGATAGATAGATAGATAGATAGATAGATAGATAGATAGATAGATAGATAGATAGATAGATAGATAGATAGATAGATAGACAGATAGATAGATAGATACGTTCAAAGTCGCTAAAGTTCACTAAAAATGCTTCGCATTTACACGAATTTCACCATCGCATCACCTTCGATGAACGGATAAGGGAGCCTGAGATTTTTTATTTATTTTTAGTTTGCTCTGAGTCAGTGCTAATGACTTTCAAGCCTCTTCTCTTTCCTGGTCTTCTCATTTTTTAGCTTTTATATATTTCCTTTCTTCATTCACTCCTTGACCCTTCTAGCTCCTCCTCTCCTTCTCGCCCTACACCACCAATCGTACTATCTTGTTCTTGTGAGGTCTCTGTAGTATGCAACTGGAGCAATAAGTATGACTAGATCATTTATCAATTGATTATGAGGTGACATTCTTGAAAAAAGGCAAATTTGTTTGCACACAGACGTAGAGAAAAAGTAAAAAAAAAGGAATCTCATTTATGCCGACATTTCGAATCGAAAAGTGATTTTGTCGTCATCACGACCGCAAACGCTTGCTCCAGTGATATTGCTTGTTTGGCGACTTCTCTTTAGAAGTTTTATCTACTTTAGTAGAAGTTTTATCTACTTTATGTTTATTACCCGCAGGCGGGAATCTGTTGCTCTCTCTATTTCCCAGGCTCTTCTACTAAAGCACTAAATATCAGTAAATAGGAATGCGTCTGTTCGGAGTACAGGCTGATGTGGGGCGGTCGCCTCCAGCGATTGCAGTCGAGCAATGAATAAATTATGCGTTTTATTTTCTTTCATTTACTGGTGTTCTTGCATTGTTGTTCTGCTGTATTTTGTAGTGGGTGATCAGTGTCGTAGCAATTATAAGTAAATTAGGTGCGGTCATGAATAGAACATGTTCATTCAATCTGCACGGGTGTTGCTTCATTGAGGAACTCGAGAGAAGGTATTTGACACACTTCAGCCGTAATCAAGTTATTCTATGCCTTTATTCCTGTATATATTGGCTCTGCTCAGTTGCGTCTTCTGTTCACGTTTGGATTACCTTAAACATATAAATGCGAAGCATTTCTCTGCGGACTGCAGAGACGTTCGGTGCATCTCTATTTGTCTATCTAGTCGCCAACTTCTGGGTGCTTTCGTAATCACCCATTCAACTTAGGGTGAACCAAAATTAATATAGGAGGATAAGATGGTTTGACAGATATGACTCACTGGTCATGTCATGAAGATTGTGACAATCCCTACGCTTACCTCGCCAAATCCTTTCAGCTAGACACGTGTGGCACGTACCCCTATACCACGCATGGGTGTGTGCCAAAGGTGAGTGACAGTTTATGCCTACCCTGGAACGGCGAGAACACACATAGGTAATTCTGATGCGAGAGCGTTGCGAAAAAAGTCAAAAATCAGCAGCAATGACCTGACGAAAGTGATTAGTAAACATCAGGGCCCCAGTTATAATCAAACCCAAACAATCTGGGATATAATATAGTATAGTTGAATCTTTTGTTGGTAAATTAGAATTGTCCTTGTATGATGTAGTTCCCACTCTGTAGCAGCCCGACAGGGCTTACAGTATTGTGAATAAATAAATAAAAAAATAAATATGATAAAGTATTCTAACAGAGCCACGCCAGGTCTCGATAGTGATAGGGAATATATACTAGTCAGGAGTAACGTTGGTGGAACATCAATTGTGGTTACGATGCCGGCTATCCAACTTTATAAACGTTACGTATGTAACCTATAGGATCCAGCCGTCTCGTCGGGTTAATGTTAATTGTTGTTAATTGCCGTCCACTGTAGTTTACTTAAGTAGCAGTGGTCCAGAGCTACCATCGAACGTTACATATGAGCTTACTGCTTGAGGTGCTGCTGCTCATGCTGCTGTTGGTATCGTTACACAAATGTGAACAATTGGCTATATGAAACATGCGACTTTTCAACATATGTCTGTGCGTACAAGATTTTTGCATATCTTTAGCGTCGTTTTGTAATGTGTCACTAAATTAAGCGCAGAAAAGTCACATTCCCTCCATATGCTTCGCATAACGTTGATTGCCAAGGTTTGTGGCATCTGCCAACTTTTTATCCCTCCATATCTCACTCTATTTCATTGTTATTGTTAATGTGCGAGGCTATACAGTTTTTCACTTTTGGTTGAAATGACATAAGCTTGATTGGTATTGTGACAGCTGCCGTTTAACCCTCTTGTAAAGACGCACAAGCAAGTATTTATGCTTATAGGTTCAAGCAAGTCATTTCGAAGGGTCGATAAAGCGCACTGCAGGGTTTTGCAATAGCGTCGGTTGAGAGTGTTCTATACATGCGTATTGTCTCTAAACAAGAGCATTGTACCTCTTTTAAACCAATAAAAACTGTTTACGCCAATAGCCTGTGAAAAACACCTGTAAAATGACAGAATATTCACGGGGAGAATGATGGAGAGTGGGGGAAACTGGTTCAGCACGCCGCTGCTCCTCTTCGGCTTCCCGTTGTCGTGCAGCAGTGTCCTCGAAGTGCGCTTCTGCCTCGCGCGCCCAGACGTTGGGGTCCCTTCTTCGAGCGCGAGCCGCCGCCACCCTGCGCGCACGACGCTCAGCAGCCTTGTCCATCCTCCGTCGCCGAGCCTCTGAATGTGCGCGCGTGCCAAGACGGCGCTTTTATTGTATTATAGAGCGCCTTTCGGCGTATGGTGCCGCCGAGAGCGATAGAGGTTGAAAGGAAAAGACGCAACTTCTGCAGCCCTAATTGGGAGCACGGCTCAGCACCTCTAGGGGGGGAGGGCATTAAAGATGTGAAGAAGAGAGAAGAAGAGAAATGGCGTCCATGACCAAGGACTTGACAGGTGGCTTCTATATCCGGTTGTATTGCCCAGTATCTTCAAGGAAGAGAAGAACCACCTCGAAGACCTGGGTGTGGTGCCATGCAGGAAGGAGAAGGTCCCTCCGTGTAGCCGCGGGCAGACCGTGGCGACGGAGTGTGGCGAGCAAGACGCCGGGTTGTGTGCGAAGCGCTGGGCAAACACAAAACAGGTGCTCAATGGTTTCATCTGCCCCGCACGCAGTACACGCAGGGGACGAGGCTTTGCCAAGCCGATGACGCCGGGCTGCAGGCCAGGAGCAGCTGATGCGTAAGCAAAATAGCAGGGACCTTCCCCTCCTGGTGAAATTTCGGTCAGGCAGCCGGGTTGTTGCTGCCTCCTCACATTGAGGAGGCAGCAATACACTCCTCAATCTGAGCCTCGAAAGGTCTGAGGCGACCATGGTACAGCACACAGGGACGGTGGAGCGATATGATTCTTTCGCCAGGGCGTCAGCCTGCTCGTTTCCCTGGGTTAACACATGAGATGGGACCCAGTGCAGAGAAACATCGACGCCACTGGCAAGGAGGGCATGCAGTTTGGTGACGAGCACCTGCGTTGCGAAGCCTGCCTGTTCCGGCTTTTCCAAAGCCAGCAACGCAGCTCTTGAGTCGCACGCGACAGCCACGGGGCACGTTGGGGGGTTTGCTGCCAGGAGGTCAACTGCCAGGTGGAAACCGGCCGTCTCTGCAGCGGTAGAGCAGGCCGCAAAAGGCAGACGGCAGGAGGCCGTCCAACCAAGTGCTGGCATAACGCAGGAAGCTGTGGCCAAGCTTGTGTCTGGGATGACAGAGCCGTCCATGTACGCAATGAGCCTTCCAGCCAGCTCTTCCTCTATCTTGGAGGCAGATGCCTGCTTCAGTGCGCAAACGGGTGAGCGACGCTTGTAGAGCCCTCCCAGACCAGTGTTGATAGCCAGTGGTTGTTCTGTTGGTGGGGGAAGAGGGACGGCTAGATGCACCGGTCCCGCAGCTGCTTGATAGATCTGCAGCAGCTCGCCCATCCGAGGTGCCACCGAAGAACACGCGATCGTAGTCACGCGATAATCTCCTTCCGTATGTGTGACGTCAATCTTCCTTTCCTACAAGTAACGCCCTCTAGTGTCGTATCATTTGCATTTTTCAGCGTATAGTACAAGTACCGCCCTCTATGGCCGATTCTAGAACTAACGAGTGGCGGTTACGACGGAAACACTCGGGCGACGCCTTAAAAGCTTCTCTTTTCAAAAACTCAAAATACCTTACGCGCCCGCCCTAATCAACGCCGCTGACGTAGAACGCCGGACAGTTTTCGCGTTGGATGAGTTCGCCTTGTCCTCTAATGCCCACTGCATCATATTTCATACGTTAATAATGTACCAATATAGATCATGAACCTGTTAAAGCTTTATTGCAAAAAGCAGTTATGGCATATATAACATGTTGCAATGAACTTACGCATATTTAATGAAAATAATTATTCGCTATTAAAACTGACAAGAATGTGTCTCAAATATAATTTCAATCCTCTTTTTTTAAATAAATAAACTCTGCCAAAAGGGGAGTTTAATCTGCATAAATTTTTCGAGGCTCTGAATGATTGTGAACATTGCAACTATATTATACTAGCTTCGAAGGTTCTCGGTATATATTGTGTCTATAACCGTCCTCTTTCATTCAATAGCCGCGTGTTGTCTGCCTTGTTAGAACAGCGGCTGGGGTGCACTGCTGCTGAACCGAATGTGGTGGGTTTGATCCCGGCTGTGGCGTCGCATGTCGATGGAGACAGAATGGTGGATGCCCCTGCACTGTGCGATGTCAACGCACGTTAAAGAACACCAGATGGTCAAAATGTCCGGAGCGCTCCACTACGGCGTCTTTCATAACCATATGATGGTTTTAGGACGTCCAACCTCAGATATAAATGTTACGTATAGCTGCACGTTGCAATGACGCCACACAATACAACCGCAGGTAGCTTTGGTCGCAGCATCTATCCTCGCAAAGAGGTCACCGAACTTCGAATAACGACGTCGTTAAAGGTACGCAGTGCATACACCTCAGTTAAGCGTGCACATTCACGGTGTCTAACACTGACGAATAGCTGACTGCCTTCGGGGTGCATCACACCGTCAGCACAGAACTGTGTGGCAAATACTGAAGGTCGTTGCCGACGGCGGCCCAGGAGGGGCGACTTCTGTACTATTTTGTTCCGCCCGGGGAAGACGTGTTACGTCACGGTGATTGATGCATGATGGAGAGATGCGGAGGAGCCTCGCGGAAACCTATTCGATCTATCGCTTGCGCTGGCGATTATGCGTGGCTTTCTGCCGATGGCATTCCTCGGCGAAATGAGAGATGGCGCCGTCGCCTTGCACGGCCTTGAACTGGAGGATTCTGGAACAACCAGTGCAACAGAGAAGACAAACGTTTGTTTGTCGTGACGCCTTTTTCTCGTAGTAACTCTGTAACATGTTGCTAAGGCGCATCTATGTTTGAGCATGAAGAAAAAGGACTATAGCAAAAGAAATCACCTGCAGCAGGGGGAACGCTAGACTTGTAACTTGTGTTTAGTTCATTATTCTACAGCCCATGACATGGTTCAGAAACAGAACTCCACGTTTTCAGTATCACATTATAATACACCGACTTGCCCAATATACAGTACTGACCAGTTTTATGCGTTAATAAAGGCACTTGTGAATAGGTGCTTGGTGTCGCCCCCTGGAATGAAGAGTGCGGCAGACGATGGGCAAGCCATAGGCCGCTTTTTAAACAGTTATGCTATTGAGTTCATGATTTTTTCTTGCGAACTATGGGATGGAAAACAGGATAATACCTGTCCTTTGGTCCGTGTATTGTCCTCATCTCGTCGCCCCGCCGCGGTGGTCTAGTGGCTAAGGCACTCGGCTACTGACCCGCAGGTCACGGGTTCGAATCCAAGCTGCGGCGGCTGCATTTCCAATGGAGTGAGTGAGTATATTTGAAGTATATTTGAAAAAGTGAGTGAGTATATTTGAAGAAGATTACTCGCTGATCACCGATCAGCAGTAACTCATTTGCTAAACAGAACTTTCTGTGAACTGTTGTGCCACAGACATGTTCCTCGTTCAGGAGCACGTCTCACAAGATCTAGCCCTGTTTTGACGAACTGTCTCCCTCCCCCTCCCAGCGCCGCCTTCTGTGCAGGAGAACCGTGCAGTCCGGGGATAACGTCGTTTCCTCCGCCGGACCACTTTGCAGTTCCGGGTATGGCTACGTCTCCCCCTCCGAGCCCGAGAACTGGTCTGAGAAAATGAACCAAAGACGCTATTTAAGGCCGAGCCGGTCCCATGTTAAAGGATTTTGCCCCAGTCGACGTTGTCGTGCTGGCCGGCTCTGTAAACGACAACCTGCTACAGTAAACGCTACTTTTGTTGCTGTTTTCCAAACGGATTGCCTCCCTGTTTCACCTTCGGGCTAAGGCTTCATCGAAGTCCGCTCGACGGCTTGCCGCTCTTCGCCACCGCTACCATCGCGACAGAGCAAATTCATAACAGTGGCTGGCAGCTTCGGGATACGATATCCTACGTTTGGCACGCCGGATCAGACCCCTGTCCTCAACGTTTTCCTGCTCTGGGACCCGCTACCCCGATCTCCACGGCTGAAAAGTTGGATCGGATCTCCGAGCACGAGGACGACCGCCGTGATAGCGTTTGGCTACGCTGCGATACGCTAGCCTGTTCTCATCGTTCGGCAAGCTGGGACAAGCAACCCCGGATCTCAACATTGGCAAGTTGGACCGGATCCCTGAAGACCTGATACTGTTCGACGGCAGCCACGAGTTGGACCATCGTCGGCTACTTTGGTTGGGTGAGTGCCCAACGTTTACTGTTCACTTCGCCAGAACTCTCTAGCACAGGCAGATGTTAGGAGAGCATTTTGTGTTTGGTTGGTTGTAATTTATTATTCACGTGCTCTAAACCATGAGATTAGCTTTAGAGTACGGTGAATATCAATAGCAGAGCATCACGAGAAACGAGATCGCGATGGAGCAGTACCTGGTGCAGGACCTCCTCGAAATTTGTCGAGCCATGGGGATTTCCACCGGGTTCGCTAAAACAAGGGAAGCGATTCTCGAGGTGATGCGGGCAGAGAATGTGACGGCTGAGGAAGCTGACGAGTTTTGGGAGCTCATCTGTGAGGAACAGCGGAAGGCCGAAGAAGCTCAAAGGCGCGAACAATGGAAGGCCGAGGAGAGCAGAAAAAGGAGAGAGCATGCTCTCAGAATGGAAGAGCTTGACCATAAAATTGAAGCGATTAAGTGGCAGCGAGCACAATACCGGCTCGGGCCCTTCAGAATGGACGAGAACATCGTGTCTTTTCTCGTTAGTTTTGAAAGGGTCTGCGACGACATTGGTGTTGGGCGAGACTTATGGTCGGAAAAGCTTGCCACGTTGCTTCCGTGCAAAGTCGCAAGCGTTTTGGAGTGCTTATCCACCGAGGAAGCGCATGACTTTGATAGGGTTAAATACGCTTTGTTCCGCCACTTTGCTTATATGAGTACTACCGACTGCGAAAGTGGAGCGTACAAGTACAGCGCTGAAGCGCGCAGCAAAGCGCTAGAAATTGAGGCCCATCGCAAAGCGCAGGACGCCGATGTGCGTCAGAAAGAGCGAGATTAGGCGTGGCGTAAAGTGATCGAGGTGGAAGCGCGTGAAATTGAGGCTCGCCGAAGAGCGCTAGAAGTAGAAGCGCGTCGAGAAGCGCGTAAAGATAAGGCATGCCGAAAAGCTATGGAAGCTGAGGCCCGTTGCGAAGCACAAGCCGCAGAAGTGTACCAGAGAGAGTGGGACGCCGAAGAAAGTCGCGAGGCGCTAGAGACGGAGCCGCTTCGCAGCGCACATGATCCAGATGCATCGCGTCAAAAAGAGCTTGACGACAAGTCGCGTCGTAAGGCGCTACAGGTTGGAGGCTGTCGACAAAAGCTTGAGCAGGATGCGCTGCATAGTAAAGCTCGAAAAAGAGAGCATGAGGCCGACTTTGAAGACCAGAGAAAAAGGGCTATCCACGACAGCGATAGAGCCCCACCGATTGAAAGCTCTGTAAGCGCCTTTGTTAGCCTTAAATTAATCGGGCCTCCCGTTACGCCACAGGCAGAGACCGCTAGCACCGGGCGCCAGGAAACGCTAGCCAACAAATTGGGAACTTCGACTCCCCACAAAGATAAGTTGCTTCAGCCGCATAGAGTTTTGGCAGAGCCTGTCGAAGGCAGTGCGCTTCTGAATAAGTGTGTCGGGGCTTCCACCATTCCTAGCCATTCGAAGAGAAAAAAGCGTCGGCAAAAGCGTAGCGCGGAAGAGACGAGAGGCATCAAACATGTTAAAGCAGCTGTTAAGTGCTGTGACGCCTTCATTCGTTACGCCAGGTTCAGGGCTAGGCGTAGGATCGCGAAAGGGCCCTGCAGGAAATGTTTGAAGCTCAGACCATCACTGAGATGGAGATTAGGCGGGAAGCACGTCAACAAAGACCAAAATTCAAGGAAATTGGAACGCCGAAATCACCGCCTGGTCTCATCCTTTTCTCTGCCTTGTAGATGCAAGCAAGTGGGGAAACGTTGCGAGCGCTTGAGCGGTAACACAAGCGACTTTTCCCCACCGTGGCGAAAGGGTCACTGATCGAACGGGCGGCGTAAACGAGGCAGTGCAGATGCCCCTTTCTTCGAGTTCAGCGGCTGCGGGTCAAAAGTCGCTGCTACTGAGTTCGGCGAACAGGTCGATTTGTCGTCCTTTTGTCCAGACCTCAATCCTCGAAAGCTGTGGAGTGCGCGACTCCCCAGAGTTCGCCTGAGAGAGTGCCGCCTTGCTAAAACGAAGTGTATTTTTTGTATTTAAATTTTGAGAATAACCTTATCTAATTTGGTCGCCCTCCTATGAGCTATGAGTGCATCTAAAATTTTGCAAGTTTTCCTTTCCTTTCAATTGGAGAAGCAGGCATTGATATGTTTGTTTGATTATTTTGTTTGCATAATATTTCAAAGGGAACAGTTAATGTGTTTTATTTTAACAGAGAAGGCTGTGTAAAAACTCTTGTTTAAAGTACCTTCTGGGTTTTGCATTACGTTTAAGTATGCACGTAAATGTAGGTCAACTTTTCACTTTGTTTTGTATAACCCACGCAAGTTTGATTTTCAGTCTTATTTTCTTAGTTTTTTCAAGCGTGCTTACTCTTTTCGTGATGATCGTTGGTGGCACGCATTGAATGATTGCTTGTAGGATGACGAAATTTGTTATGTTTAACAGTCTGACGCTTGCAAGTGACGCCAATGTGCGTGATTCATAATTGCTTGGTATTCTAAATTGTAGTTACGGGGCCAAATTGAGTTAAACTCAGCAGCTTCGATCGTCCAGACTCTGCCTAAATCACAATTGAGAATCGCTTGCAAACAAAAAAATTCTGTTTGGTTTAGCGGTGTCATGTACTGACACTTAGCTAAAGGAGTGTCAGCACTGTGTATTCCTCCCGAGATTCGTTGCTCGTGATGCTAATTGTTAGCCCAGCGTAATCTCGAGGAAACATTTGGTTCCTGCTGGTCTGGCGATTTGATCAGCATTTGGAGGGTGCTTGCTTTGGCCGGAGTGGTTCGCCTTTGTGTTCGACTCCATCGTTCCAGTGAATCTCTGCAGGCCTATGGAAGTCTCAACGGGCGGAGAGAGCGGAACGGCTACCGATGGTCAACCAGCATCCCTCCTTCCGAGCCGCGCTGATGGCTCAAAACTCCGGATGCATTGTCTGGCGGCGGGGGTGCTGTTGTGCCACAGACATGTTCCTCGTTCAGGAGCACGTCTCACAAGATCTAGCCCTGTTTCGACGAACTGTCTCCCTCCCCCTCCCAGCGCCGCCTTCTGTGCAGGAGAACCGTGCAGTCCGGGGATAACGTCGTTTCCTCCGCCGGACCACTTTGCAGTTCCGGGTATGGCTACGTCTCCCCCTCCGAGCCCGAGAACTGGTCTGAGAGAATGGACCAAAGACGCTATTTAAGGCCGAGCCGGCCCCATGTTAGAGGATTTTGCCCCAGCCGACGTTGTCGTGCTGGCCGGCTCTGTAAACGACAACCTGCTACAGTAAACGCTACTTTTGTTGCTGTTTTCCAAACGGATTGCCTCCCTGTTTCACCTTCGGGCTAAGGCTTCATCGAAGTCCGCTCGACGGCTTGCCGCTCTTCGCCACCGCTACCATCGCGACAGAGCAAATTCATAACAGAACTGTATTCATCGCAAACTGAATAAAGGTTGATATATTAGGTATCGTACTGAAAGCAGTTTATTTATTTATTTATTTATATATTTATTTATTCGCTTATTTTTATTTAGTTTGCTTGCTCGTTTATTCGTGACATGCAGGGATTACACATTTGTGACTGTAAGTTCAATACTTTTCCCCAGAAAGCTGATAGAAACTATAGTTTACTATCAAAAGTACATAAAATAAGTAGTTCATGCATAATAACCTGTGGGGTTTACGTCCGTGAAGATAGAAAGGAAGAAGAGGACAGGCAGTGAGGGAACCAGACTAGTGTCTGGTTTGCTACCCTGCACTGCATGGAAACGTCCACATCCTGAGACAACGATATGATCGTGTGGGATGCAGTAGTGGAAGGCTCCGAAAATTTTTATTATCTAGTGTTTTTTAACCTAGGTAGGTAATGGACTAAACGATGAAAATGTCAGTGCAACAATTTCACTTGTAGCGTCATCATCATTACCATATACCGTCATCGTCGTTTTACTTGCCTCGCGCAGCTCGTCTCTCGCGCAGCTCATGCTATATGGCTCGAGGTGTGAGCCAGAAAAGAACAAGCTCACGCTCCTGGCGGACTCGATGTGGCACCCGCACCACCAAGTCCACCGGATGTTTACAACAATGTTTCATCCTCATGTGCCTCCTCCTCCTGCTTTTTTCCCCGTTGGGATATGCTGTGGCACATCTTCATGTTTCTCATGTGAAGCCATGATGTGATGTATACACCGGGAGCTGTCTTTTAATGCAAACAGCTCCTTCTATATTCGTGTCTATAAGAACAAAAAATTGTTTCGTCAAATCACGATTGGTCATTTGTATGCGCTCAATTTAATTATGGTTTGATCACAGTTAAAGCAAGAGTGACCAAATTCAAAAAACTCCTGTTTTATATACTATCTCAGACACATGCTTGGAGCCTTCGCTGAAGATACGCCAGGTGTTAGGATAGAACGAATTCCCTGTTGCGAAAAATTACACCATTTTAACCAATGCCAGAGCGCGTCAAACATAAGTCACAAAACAGGCCCAAAGTAAGAAGAGGTGCCTCTAGGCTACCCCCCCCCCCCTTCTCCTTCAAATTAGGATGATTCAGTGGCGGGGAGTGTTCTGCCGCACATAAATAGTGAACATATGCCAAGGCCTTCAACAAGTGCCCACCCTTCACTCCGAAAAAAAAAAATCTTTTTGGTGACGAGCCTACCACAAAGGCACATATTTGTGTCTTTTCCGATCAAAATCTCAGTTGAAAGGCAGTGCTTATTCTTGTTTTTACCTTCATGTACGCTTCATTTCAATTTTTTTCGCAGTTTTTTGTTTTGTTTTATGACTGCAAAAGCAGCGATATTTTTTTCTGATGGATTCAAAGCTTTTTCCAATCGCGTGAAGTTCCTAGCCTTTCAGAGAACAGTGTGCGCATTTATGCGACACATTTGTTTCACATTTCTTACTCTGTCTCTCCTCTCGTTCTCGTGTTCAAAGAACTGGAGCTGTTGTCTTCACGTCTGCATAGTATATTACGCACACAGGCGAGTCTTCTTACGCCCAAATTCCCAAATTTAGTGTTTGTCTTCGTTTGTTTCTGTGTTTTAGCGAACCGCCGTGACTCCGTTTATACAGAATACGGGGACGTGGGAAATCCTGTCTTGCAGGAGGTCCGCCCCTGTGCCTCACGCATGTCGCATATGCAGCCTGAACGCACTTGCTTTTACCGCCCTGCTGGCGCTCATAATCTATCTACCTACCTCTCAGCAATCTTTCCTCACCCGCTATTCGCAATTCGTTCAAGTAATGAAATTTCTCGGTACCATGCCTAACGCACCCTGCCCATAAATTGCGCTCAGCGATATCTGGAGCACGGACGGAGACATCTATGCACGCACGCAAGGACCACCAGCTGGTTCGAGGCGTGTTCTGGGCATTTATAGAAGCGAAGCAGGCCAGCGACTTTGCTAAATGGCGCCATAACTCTGCTGTACTGGCCCGTGCCATACATATAGTTAGCCTGTTTCCAGCACCACTCGGCTATGGCTCCGATTACTTTGCTGTTTCTTTTTTACGCTCCACTGAGAAAACGCAGCTCTTATCAGACCTTAGTTGAGTATAGCGAGGTCTAGGATCTGCGCATCAATAGATGATGCAAGCACGTTCACTGTGGAGTCGTGTAATCTGTGACTCCTAGAGCTTGAGAGACCAGCTGCGTGCATACGCACACGTGCAGAAACTTAAGACAGATGTTGTATAGGTTCGTATGATGGGCGCGATTAACCCATATTCCTCTATACGTCACGTTGCAAAAATAGGGTGTGAGCATAAAAGTGTGGATGAATGAGCAATGCTGGTGAGACAAATGTTTCGATTAGTTCATTCCTAAAGGCGGAAACGAAGTTCGCAATGATGGATCCACCTTGTCGAAACGCCGGTATAAGTGAACGCCTTTTTTCACCGATTGCATTCTATCTACGCCACAACATAATGCAGATAAGTTGTGAAAATATACCGACAATTCATTCATTCACCAAACCTTGAGCACATTTTTTTTCGGCGTGTTACGAACTATTTGGATACTTACCAACTCCACTTTCTGTCATGAGTCGGAGCTTGCTTTGTCTATGTGACAAGTGACCAGTATTGGCCCTTAATCTACGATACCACTAAACTTTGAGAGAGCCATCACTATTCATAATGACAAAGGGTGAAACACACCTCTTACACCGCTCAACATCTTTCAAATTCTTGGGTACGCCGACACCACGAAGAATCACCTCAGTTACATCTATTTATTCAGGCCGGTAGATGAAAAAAAAGTGCTATTTTTCTACCACTCTTTTTGGGGCACGTTTCAGCGCATGTATACGACTTGCTTTGTCCGACCTCGCTTTCGCTTTCAAGTTTTCTTCTTGCCTCCCTTAAGTCGTTACTCGGCGAAAGAAAGGCCGCAGAGCTGGGAGCATGCTGAACACTGAGGACGCTGTAACCGCTACATCGGCTTAATGGCCTCGATACAATAGGTATCCCTCATGCTGCTGCTGTTGTGGCAGACACCGTCGCTGCTCAGTGCACCACTGTTTCGTCTTGCGCTCATTCTATACCCAGTCTGCTTTGTTTGTTTTTCGTTATGTTTCCTTTTATCTTCCTTTTCAGCGCCGTAACGTCGTCACGAGTAGCACTTCCAATTTCGTCGCAGCTCGCTGAGATGCACGTGCACTCCGGCACCTTAGGCGATGCTAACTCCAGGATTGGAATTACCGTCTCATGCGTCGAAGAGCGCGCTGTTTGCGGAGGGGACCCAGTCATTGGCCTGTAATGCACGCCATCTGCCATTGAAGAATGTGGGTCGAGAGTTGGACACGGGACGGGTAATTTGAGAACAATGAGGTTCTTACATGAGCTAGTGAGAATCAGTTTTTCTTTTTCCTTCTTTACACCAGGAAGACTCAACCCCGTATTCAGAAACGCCTCTTGTTTTGAACTTTACTTACCACCGTCTTCAATGCAGCACATTTCAAACGTGTTTTTGCTGCATTGAAGGTGGTGGAAAGTCAAGTCAAGGAGCGTTTCTGAATACGAGGGTCATTGTTGCCAACCCTATAGCGTTCAAGTTTGACATTGAGCACTGGGGTACACGGGGCGCCGTATGTCTAGGACTATGAGCAACGTTAAACTGCCGCATTTTGAAGCAGCACGTTACGAGCTACCGCGTTTCTCAGAATTACACCAGCTATAGGTATCAAGAAAAACAGAGAAAGGCACCGATCGCACGAATACCTTGCGTCACAAGTATGTCCCTGAGGAGGAAGGAGGAGGAGGAAAGTTTAAACGGAAGGACAGGAAGGTTAGCCAGTTCTTAGACCGTCTTGCTTCCCTGTGCTGGGGAAAGAGGTGAGCGGAATAAAAGATGATAAAAAGAAATGCTGCGAAGAGAGAGCGAGAAAAATTACAAAAAAAGCGACAGAGAAAAGGCAACATTAAAGAGTATAAGACACTAAAGTCTGTCTCTGAGGCCAATTGTCTGCAAAAAGCGCAGCAAACATTTCGCTAGATATAGTAGTGTGGTACCCTGCTAAACTTGAAGCAAGATATAAAAAGTAATAGGGCGGTTCGCCACTAAGTTAAAACTGCATCATTGTTTTTTTTTAATTTTTTGCCAGTAGATTGCATCAGGCGCCCTTGTTCGTGCGGCATAATTATTCAGCTTTTCCTCTCGATTTTTGTAGCTCCGAAATTTTTGGCGAAACACTCCAGCTCTCTTTGCTCAAGTTCCTGTTGTTCAAACATAACTTGACAGAACAGTTCACAAGGGACATTGAAAGTAATAAGTACAGATGATAGAAACCAGCTGATTTCTAGTGGCTCTGAAGAAGGTCTTCAAACTGCAAGCAAAAGTGAACTTTGCTCTCCATTTCCTGAAGATAAATTATATTCCTTCATTCGTAGACTAATGTCTCACGCAAACATACAGACATGCACACACAAACGCAAGTGCTTATACGCGTAAGAATGTTATGGCTTTTTATTAGATGCTTCATAAAAGGAACTGTACACATCTTTTATATGAACATATGCGTTTCTTTGTGCGACAGTTCATTTGCACAGATGAATCGAGGAGCACAGACTGTTATCGCAGCTTTCTCGGTCTCCTCATACTACAACAAAATGATATGACGCAAAGCACCACCGAATAATCGGCGAAATGAAAGAGCGTTCTTTCCTTTCACTGGTGGTTTGCGTCGTCTAATTTTTTTGTAACATGCACCAACTTGCCTAACAACAAGTTTTAATAAAGTATATTTCCTCATACTACGCAGGCTACGTGAAATTTGATTAACATGTTCCGGCATTATGGAATACGTGCATTGAAACGTTTGTGAGTGTGTATTCGGGGAATGAGCTCTGTGAGACCCATTCCAATAAGCCAAGTCGTCCTTTGTAAACAATAATAAATATTTCAGTGACGTGAGCGGCATATAAATAGCAGCTATCTCGATATTGAAGCAAGTTTCCTCGATTTCAACGATGGATAACGGAAAGAAGCTCGTACATTGATATCGAGAAAGCTTTGAAAACTGTGTGACATTAAAACGGGTGGTCTCAATGAAAAAACGCACGAGCTGCCCTGACTACTTCAAAGCGATGTCCCTTTCCAGGACTCCGCCGAAGTTGTCTTCTCTTTCTCTTCCTCGGCATGCGAAGTTTCAGCTTTTCTCTCTGGAAGAGCTGACTCGCATATAGAAGGACTTGAAGTCAAGGTGCCACTCATGCGGTTTCGATCAAGACTGTGCTCACGCACTCAATCACTCCTTCTCTGGACAATGAGTGTGGTTCACAAATGGATCCCAGTTGAAGTTAATTGAAACTCAAAATTCTGCAACAATGTCTTTCTTCTTGGATCTGAGGAAGCGACACTCGTTTTGTAGAAGATCAATTATTTATGTTTATACACACTTCTTGTTCACTGTTTTTTTTTAATTACAAGCAGTTTACGTAGAGTTATGCAATGTATAGGCTAACTTGAGTTTCATTTATTGACGTGAAGAAGTATGGCTATGTGTGTTGTAGTTAAAATTTTTCGATGTCATACCCGGCATCCGCAGCTTAGCGCGTGAAGTCCGTAGCTGGTGTATGGTTTATGCAATGGAAATGTACATTGTGACGCTGAAGTTAAAACATTAGCATTACAGTTATTTAGGCATCATATGTTCCTTAGTACAAGTATTCTGTGCGTGGTCATACTTAGTGGCATCTCTTCGTGATCCTTTGAGCGCATAAGTCGATAATTCATTCATAGTTTGCTGAAGAGTGACAGTGAGAAAAACTTTGAAGAATCAAGAATCCCGATTAGATAGCATTGGATGCTGTTTTACCATTCACTCTGATGTTAACTCTTACTGTACAGTATACTTTCGCTCTGGCACACCTTCATTTTGTGGCAGATGAATGTTTCACTGCATAGGTGAACCATGTCGAACCATGTGGAACACTTGTGGCCCGAAGTTATTAGTGCGAAAGTGCGACGATGTATCTCTGCACTGTTCAATAAACAGTCATTGCTAGAGTGAACACATATCATTTAAAGTATATCTGACGAGACAGATTAAAAAAAAAAGCAAACTTCCACTGACGCGCATGCAGAACATTTCTGCATACACTTCTCCACATGACATGATCAATTCAACGATGGCATCGCGGTGTACAGTCGCACATCGAGCGGCGGGCTCGTCCAGTTTTGGTTCAGCACTTCGCTCGGCGAAAAATAAAGATAGCGACGGCACGAACAAACAACACAGAAACTTCTGTTCCTTTCCTTGCATCGTTGGGCGTGTGACACTCTCACTGCACGGCAAATGTTTGTTTTTCATTAGAGAGAAGGATGAGGGCGGTACACGTTTTCACACTTCACTGGAGGGACATCCGCTCTCGGGGTCCAACGAGAGGCCCTCGTTCAGTTTGCATAGCTGGTCCTCGACCGCACCCCCGTTGGCGTTCGCGTATGCGGCGCCACCGTTGTAGTAGCCCGAAAGAGCGTCGGCCGCCGCCAGTTCGCTGGGCGATGGCCCGTACGACACTCGCAGGGGCCTCGCTTGACTGCTCGGTGGCGCCGTAAAGCGATGCACGTGGCTCGAGTAAGGGGGAGGGTGCGTAGGTCGCGGCATCAACGGCGGCTTGGCGGGTTTCGGGTGCGTCGGCGGCGGTGTCGTCGTCGTTGTCGACGTTGTCGCAGCCTGAGCTGTCGACAAGTCACCGTTGCCAGCGGGTGAGGGCGACGGCCGCAGGCCCTCTCGGCACGTTCCGTTGGTCGTGACGGGCGGCGATGGCGAGTGGTTCGGGCTGCTGACCTCTTCCTTCTCCTTCTCTTCGTCCTGAAAGTCTTCTTTCTTGTAGGTCACCGTGAGGTCCCCGTGGCTCTTGAAATGCCTGACCGCACCCGGAGACGACGCCTGGTCCGCGGGACTCCTGCAGACCCCGCGGTCGCCTCGACTTTCCGCGGTTGGCGACGGTTGTTGATGGTGAACTAACAGCGTCGACGGGCTCGTTCTTTCTCCTCCGTTGATGTCCCACAGCGGGTACTTGGGCTTCGCGCCGAGTTTCTCAAAGTCTGGCCTGCTGCCGCACACCAACCGATTCGCAAGGTGCGCAGGAGGCGGTGGCAGACCTACTTCGTTGCCAAGGAGTCCCGATGGTGGAGGCACCTGAGGCAGGCGCCCGTTCGCGACTCGGTCATTGGTCACGGCTGCCAGTTCCTCCTCTTCGTCGATGCCATCTGCGCCGTTGAGGTCTCGCAGGACTTCCTCCGACTTCGCCCTGGCGACTCCGTTGCCGTAAAAGCCTTTCAGCCTGGTCCGTCTGGACCAATGGGGTGGCACTTCGCTGAACCTGTTTTTGGAGTCCGAACTCTGGCCCAAAGGACTGCAGCGGTAGTCAACCTGCGCGACGCGTTCCCGCACGTAGCTCTGCAGCTCGCTGCGGAGCTCGGCGTGCTGAGTCTCCTGTCTCCGCTCTCGTTCGAGGCGCTCGCGAAGCGCGGCACGCTCCACCCGCTCTTGGCACTCTGTCTTTTCAGCAGCTAGTTTCTCTCGCACCGATTGGTTCAGGTTGAACAGCTGGTTGCGCGTCTTGCGCTCCAGGTGCGCAATCTTGGCGTTCAGGTCTTCGTGCGCGTGGTCTATGTGGTCAATGAGTTCCTGCTTGTCGGCCTCCAGCTTCTTCTCCACGTTGTGGAAGAAGGGAGCACAGTAGCACGTGTAGCCTTTCCCGACAGGTCCCTGCGCAGGTTCAGAAAAACAAATCGGGAGTTTACTGAAGATGCAAGCCATAATGTTGAACTCTTAAATCAAACGATTGCGTCGTTATAATGAGGCTTTTTTTAACGATGGTAGTCATTGAAATGATCACTGTGGATATAGCTTACCACATTAAACTATCCTTATACTCGTATGAAATCAAACTGACATCATTTATGAGACTGCAAATTGGCATTCGATGGAGTGTATAACAAGGAAAAAACCACTTACACTTCTTTTTCCTTCATTCTATTCTACTGCTGTATAACAACCAAACGTTTTTCTTGCAGTTAAGACTGCTGTCTTTCACATCTCATTTCTGTCTTTCTTACACAACTAGCGTTCAGTCTACTATCGAATTAATGATAACGCCATCCTTTATTGAAACTACCGTCACTCGTTGAAGACTTCCGGAGAACCGATTCATCACCGACGTAATGTCGCTTAAGCGTAAATATGTCAACGTGGAACATGGTATAGGCTTGCCATGAAAAGCGAATGATATGTTGCTCATCAGGAAATTAATAATAGAATGCAATCATGAATTTATTATTTGACACAGTATTAAAACGAGAGCATTTAAAATTATCTTTAAATTGGCCAGACATAAAATTTGATTTCTTTTGTGACATCTAGAAGCGGCTCGTTCCTGTCCAGGTGAAAAACGGCGCTGTCATACCTTGCGTATGTTTCCTGCTAGATCGAGGAAATACTGTTCTCCTTTGCTCAAGGGTTCCGCGGGCAGCGTCTCTAGCTTGGGGGCCGGAAAGGAGCTCAGATTTGGCGTCTGGTGACAGCCGTACGGACTGAGCTTTCCTTTCTTGTCCTTCTTCTCGTCGTCGAAGTGAACCTTGTGGCCGTGCTTGCTCTGAAAAACGAAAGGACCAATTAAGTACAAGTACTCGCTCTAGGTGGACGCTTCAAATGAAATTAGCACGAGTAATAAACGCGTGAGCAGCATTAAAGATTACAGCCGAATTATGTATCTTCAAATATTAACTATATTTTGTGCTCGCCAGTGAAGCCCAACTTGCTGTAAAATTAGCTACCACACAAGGACGTCTCGAGGGGCTCATTGAATCATTCTGGGCAGGAAAATATTTGAAGCGGACGCCACAAAGAAGACACATCAGCAGATGGAGCGTAAGCTACCAATTCTTTTATTGACCACAGATCGTTACTTAAACAAACCTTCCGAACACAACACAACTGCGCAACTAATTATGAAATGGAAGCGCACAACGTAGAAGCAGACGGAAAGACAGGGACTAGCGCTTGTCCCTGTCTTTCCGTCTGCTTCTACGTTGTGCGCTTCCATTTCATAATTAGTCATGTATCACCAACTCGCCCAATCAACCATTTTGACAACTGCGCAGTTTTGTTAGGAAGGTCAGTTCAAATGACGATCTGCGGTCAATAAAACAGGCGATAGTTCGCGCTCAATCTGTTCGTATGTCTTCTTTGTGGTGTCCCTTTCAAGTTTTGAACAGTTATTTTCCTGGATAGGTACTACACCTCGCTGGTGCGCTTGAATGGAAACACTGGGGATTACTGAACAAGTGGTTGTAGTGGGAGCAGAAAATGAATAAGCAAAACGCTCCCTTTTGTGAGGATTAGGAGTGAATGAAGCGTGCCCTTGTGCTTACGCAAGGGCACACTTTAATGCCGCTCACTCTAAATGAGATATCCTGAATATATTTCACGTCATTGTGCCCAACTTTTTGTGGGAGAAAAGTTGAAGAAAACGCTTTTGCAATTAGTTTTAAGCGTATACAAACAACTCTCAAAAATTTTCCCGAGCTTCTTAGTATTCGAGCGCTTTTCATAGACCACGTATATTGCTTGCTAACTTCAACTAGAATTAGAGTGTATTGCCACTGGTATTGCTGACCTTTTTTTTAGGCGGAAATTCACTGTTTTTTTATGAAAGCGCCGAGGTATTCTGAAGTGTAGCTGGGGACATAGTTGAATCGAAAGAGGGGTGCACCCCCATTCTTACATTTATTTAGTGTATAAGCTAGATATGAGCGCTCCGCCTTAGGTATCACTTTTGGGTATTGGCCATACTGAGCCTTAGATATCAACCAGACTTCTCTTTCCCTGGACGCACTGCGGTTTCTACGAGTGTTCTCTCACCTTCTTGTGCTTTTCCTTGGTGCGGCCCTTGTTGTGCGAGCTGTCCCTGCTGCCCTGCGAGGTGCCACTCTCCTTCTCTCGTTTCTTGCCTCCTTCTACCGGCCTTTCGAGCGGCGAGGAGGACGAGTCCAGCTGGATGACTTGCGGCGGCGGATGCTCGATCAGGTCGGCCACCTCGTTGAACTCCTTGCGCCGAGCGATGTCCAGCGCTGTCTCCCCTTGCTGCAAGACGAGGACGTCGCGAAATTTACATGTGATAACCGCACGAACGTTGATGACCAGTAACAGTGAAGGAGACGCTCGAATGGAATTTATGGATAAATCAAAACTTTGACAGATGTATTAGATCTGACATGAAGCATTATCATCAATCGGTATATTTAGCTACATCATTCTTGCAATTTTCTGTCTGGCCGAAAATTTGTGAAAAAAAATGACTGCTACAGTTATAATGTGCCACTTAAGAGGTATTTCACACGTGACTTATTGGGGCTGGGACATCATCTTATAGCGACACTGTATGTTACGCGTGGAGAATTCATTTGCGTGAATACTTGTGTTTTCTGAACTTTTTTGGTGAGTGGACACATTTTTGTATTGGGTAACTGATACTGAGTGTACGAGCGTTCTACTACATGCGGCATATTCTTGTGTTTGTTGTTTACTTTGCGACGACCACTATTATACAAGACAGGAGGAGTAGCCAGTGCCAAACATTGGCACTAACCCCTCTCTTTATACATTCAATAATAAAGAAGACAACATTTATAGCAGTAGGATAGGTGACTTATTCGCCGTGTTGTGTAAGCATCTCCCGTGAAGAATGGTGGGAACAGGCGCCGCTATCATCATCATCATCATAATCATAATCCGATATTACAGTCTACTTCAAGACGAAGGCCTCTCTCAATGATCTGCAGTCTAAGCTGTCGGGCACAGTTCTATTTTATACCTCAAAGTTTCTTGAATTCATCGCTCCACCTGATGCCTCATGGCCATCGGCTGTGTGACCCATCTTTTTGTATTCACTCCGATACTCTAAATGGGGGATCCTGAACTCACAGCAGCTGGCGGGCCCCGGTCATGAAATTTGGTTCCGCAAAGGGCCAGTACCGTGATGGAGCAAGAGGGTGGCGGTGAATAAACGATACCTTAAGCTGCCATACGAAAGGTAACATCCTAAACCTCATATATGGATCATTTCTGAAGAAATTTGGCGTCGGGATGCGAAGAACAACG
Source organism: Rhipicephalus microplus (assembly GCF_043290135.1). Lineage (NCBI taxonomy): Eukaryota > Metazoa > Arthropoda > Arachnida > Ixodida > Ixodidae > Rhipicephalus > Rhipicephalus microplus. The sequence continues at coordinate 93,414,960 of NC_134704.1, forward strand.
CGTCCATACTTATCTCTAGGACGCCAACTGTGAAATGCAGGAACTTATTAAGTTATGTTTTCACACGTGGTAGCCTTAAAGTGTATCTCACGGGGAAAATAATACTGGTCGCTGTAGCTTACCCAAACAAAGCGTTATTAGTAACAATGGACGAGTAGACTAGGGAAATGCCATTCATAGCACAGGCAGAAATATTTTATTCGCGGTGAAGGCGCGAGCCGTGTGTTCGAGACGCCGGCTCTGTTTGGTCATCGACCTTTCTATTTCCCAGAGTTACACTGCTCCCTTTTTATCCCGTTATCATTTTTCTTCCCATATCATGTCTCGCCATCGGGCTCATCGTTAAAGGAGAACATTTCATGGAGAGGAATGTAGGGTTGCATGAACAATTTATTGCTCAGCCTAAAAAAAGGCAGTTTTCGGAGCTGAATTTGGTAAACAAGAACCTACTCTATCACAAAGTAAAATATACAAACTATCATATAAACGTGCATTAATTGGGACATGTGCAACACAATTATAAATAAATCTGAAGGGGTGTACAGTTTGGGCCAGTACAAAACTACGCTGCATACTGTCCCTTTCGCAATATTGAGAACATTAATTGTTCGAAAACATTGCTGCAGCTGCTATGAGCAAATCTTAAACATGTGTGCAACAGGTAGTATAACTGTTAATACGTAAGATAAGTTAGTGTAAGAGCTATTGTCCTTTTGTTGCTGTTTTCTCAGGAGCTTTAATATTGCAGGATGACAGATCTTTCTGCTGGAATGAAATATAATGTTTCAGAATAAAAGCAGCGCCATGCCATTGCATGGTAACTTAGTTTCATCAAAGCATATTACTTGAAGGATTTTTGTTTCGGTAGGACGCAACTTCTAGTTCCTGTATCTAGGAACAAATGCCGAAATTTGGCTTTCATTGTTGCAAAACCTAACTACTCCGGGACTAGATCCATACGTGCATGAATAAAAAAAACTATTCTGTGCAAATTCACCATGGAATGGAATGACGTTGATAACTTATATAGCTTACCTTGTTGACAATTGTTGGGTCACACCCGGCCTCCAGGAGTATCCTTGTCAATTTTCGACGACCCATTGCTGCTGTGATGTGTAGGCCACTGTCTCCATTCTAGAAGCACAAACACAAGAGGCGGCGGGATTACAAAGCTTCAGACATTTAGTACAATCTTTAAAATACGACTGAAACTTTCGTAACTGCAACATTCTCGTTCTCTTAAGTTCCTTGTGCTGGTAAGAGCTGTGACATTAATGAAGTTGATAATAATAATAATAATCGGTGGTGTTTAACCTTCCAAAACCACAACATGATTGTGAGAGACGCCGTAGCGGAGGGCTCCAGAAATTTCGCCCTCTTTGAGTTCTTTAGCGCGCACCTAAATCTAAGTACACGGGCCTGGGGCATCCTCGTCTCCATCGAAAATGCGGCACCACGGCCGAGATTCGATCTCGCAACCTGCGGGTCAGAAGTCGAGCACCTGAACCTCCGGAATACAGTAGTAAAGTTGTTTACTCGTTTTACTGGTGGTTCCGTGCTGACCGGTTGTGCCCTCGCAATCTCCGACGTCAGCGCAGCTCAGGCCGACTGGACTAGCCCTACGCCATCTCCTGCCGCCGACAAGAGCTCTCGCCAGTGGTGCCCCGTCCTCGGACTCGTGTGACCGTGTTTCCATCTTTCCTATCTCTCATATGTCGTCGTCGCTCGCTGTCCTAGCGCATATATATATATATATATATATATATATATATATATATATATATATATATATATATATATATATATATATATATATATATATATATATATATATATATATATATATATATATATATATATATATATATATATATATATATATATATATTTATATATATATATCTTTTTTAATATATACACCTTTATATGTATATATATACATATATATACCTTTATTCCTATTCTTTGAATCCCTCTTCATTCCCATTTCTTGTGAGCTACCGTTGAGGTATCGCACGTTGATGCAGACAGTTACGGGGCTTACTTTTCTATTATTTTCCCTCTTATAACCACAATCTCTGGTATGTGATAAAGTGTTTACCAGTGCAACGGCTATACGAGTAAGTGACAATGCTTTTGTAAGCAGTGTGCCCCATAAAGCCTGAATGAACGTGCGCGTTATCTCACATCCAATGTTTTTGCTGCTTTTTAGATGCATTACAACGTACAGTTCCGCAATGATAAGTGAATTCATTGCCTTCCCCTCCCTTTCTCTCATTATTCCATATCCCTTCTCCATTCACCTTGTTCAGGATAGCAAACCGGAAGCTTTTTTGTGTTTCCCATTTGTCATCCAGATTCGCTAATGATGTTTCAAGCATTTTGGTTGGCTGAAACATTGTCTTACGAAACATTTTGACAATGGATTTTTTTTTTTTGAGAATACAGGCTCTGTTTCTTTTCTACAACGACGCTGACTGTTTTTTTTTTTTTTGTTACCACCGTATAACTTAAGTTTCACTGGTGAACAGATTTAGTCCCTTCTTAAAGAAGCATACGTTGCTCGTTCTTTTAACTTTCGTCGGCATGTTCAGCTTTGAAACTGGTGTAATAGAGTCGGCAAGTGTGTCGAAACAATAAGAGTAGGCTACATTTACAAAGTGCATGAAGCATCGCATCTTTCTGCACTGCTGAGCGTTCGATTCGGTCGACCGCTTTCACGAGCAAATGAGGGACAGGAAAGGCAAAAAGGCGGTGTAATTACAAAGTGAAGCCTTTGTTTGCACGACGACAATTACGTATGGGATGGCATGTGAGGTACAAATAAAAATGAGGGCACGGTGGCCAGGTGTATCACCTTGTTGACTTCGCTGGCGTTGCAGAACGCGCTGATGAGTATTCGAAGCACTCCGGCGTGACCGTAGCGGGAGGCCGTGTGCAGCGGGGTGTCGCCGTACTGGAAAATTAAAAATAAAACAGAGAACAAGATAAAATGCTGTTCCACCCTAAATCGTTTCTTTTTTAGGCCGGAAGCGTTGAATCATTCCGATGGGGTGGTCAGAAGTGACTAGAAGTGCCCTACAGATTACATTTTTTTCATCAAGCCCTAGGCGCGGCAGGCCTTGGCATACGCGTGAACACTATATATAGCACACTATATATAGCACACTATATACTCATTGCTTGACGTTGTGGCATAATCGTTGCATGTTCCCGAGAAATAATTGAAAACGGCATGCGGTAACGGTTGATTTATGACAATGTACTTTATGCATTATAGGGTTCATTTTTTTTCCTTGCTTTCTCTCCTTATTTTGCTTCTTTTTTGCTGATTCAACGAGGTTTTCTTATAGCTACAGTGCTATAGAGTGATTGAGAGGGATCGCCTGTGCACAGCGTAGCGAGGACAGTCGCAGACGTTATGCTGGGAGGTCTCCTCGGCACCGCTGGTGTCACAAAGAGCGTAGTCGGCCATGCATATTCCCAACGAATATTGCTCTGTGAAAGCCACTCTGTGTGTGTAGAAAAAAGTTCTTAACGATTTAGAGTACTTGGTACTTTACTATGGGAGAGCGAAAGATCGTTCCGTGGATACCAATTTATACTGCCTCCTACACAACACTCTCTCTTAGTCATAAACCCGGAATAAAGCCTGCTGCTAAGGAATGCATACCCCGACAAGGACCCAAGGATAGCGCTCAAAGTGCGTCCTTCTGATACTAGATTTGTTTAGTAAGCATCAAACTAAAGGCAAGTTTTATTGGACATTAAATTACCATTACTCGTCTCTGTAGGTTATTTATTCATAAACAACTATTTTTTATATATGATTAACGTGCGCGGGCTTCTTTCCTCAATTGAAAAGGGTGCGCGCGTGCCGCTCCTCTAGTGCGGGCCTACTGTAGGTGGCTACCTACTACTACGACGACACTGCATGCATCGCGGATGCAAGACCCACGGCTTAAGGAGCTTCGCCCCCAAAAGTGGATAAAGAGTACCTGGTACTTTACTATGGGCTTATAATTGATGAGGCCGCATCGACAAAAAACTACTGTAATGTAGAAGGACGTAATTTTATAAAAAGTGGTGAACGATTTAGAGTACTTAGTACTCTACTATGGGAAAGCACGAAGCCGTCCCGCAAAGGAAATTGCCTGAAACCTTCAGAAAGAAAAGCGTGAGACCGTTATAATTACTACGTTACTTCCACGACACCAGATGATATTACAGTCGAATTAAGTCATAGAGATTTACAATTGTGTCACTGGTTTTTGCATGAAACATTCGCTTGTCGCGACAAGTTTTTTTCAATGATTGTGACAACAGTTTCTAAACCGAAGACACACTTTATTCGGGGACGTCGAGTTTTTATTTTCCGATTCGCTAGCAATGACATTGGAAAGAACTTTCGCTTAGTATGAAAGCCAGTCGATACGCCTCTCTATACAGGTGGAGAACAAGCACGGCTTGTTGCCATCTGCAGAAGTTCACGGCAACAAAATGCTTGCCTGTCTGAAGTCCTTGCGATGGTTTCGGCTTTACATTCTTTCAGTATGATGCGAGGCATGGCTCAAACTCATGGATGTATATTCGAACAACATGAGTTTATGTAGTTTCCACCGTATTGTTTTCCATATTTTTAGTTTCACAGCCAGATCAGTACATGTGATTGTTTGGCACTCCAACGAAAATTGAACGATCGGCTACTCTCTATGCAGATGCTACTGGAACACCGTCCTCACCTTTCGTCGGCTCAGAAAGTAGTCAAAGCTGTCTTGTATTTTTTGAGGACTAAAGGCCTACCTGACAACCTTTAACTTTTGTGTAGTACCTCCGCTGCATACGCGACAGCCGATTGACTGACAATCCTCTTTTTTTCTCTCTCTCTTTATATTATTTTTCTCCTCTCTCTCATCTTTATGCCGCCTTCTCCATCCCCCAGCGTAGGGTAGCAAACCGGGCATGTGCCTGGTTAACCTCCCTGCCTTCTCTCTTGTTGTTCATCCCATCCCCCCGACGAAAATTTCAGGCAGATGTGATTCCTAGCAAATGCGATACATAGACAGCATTTTCGCAAAAATGCGTCCTCTCATGCGTGCAATATTTGACCGCTGTTGTGAAGCAATATGCGATGAACCTCATAAATCAACTCGTCGCGAGCTCGTTCACGGTGTAATTTTATACAACAAGGGCTCATGAAGTGTGAGGCCCACGCGACGACTTTATGCTCTCCCATAGTAGGGTACCTAGTACTCTAAGTCGTCACCCACTTAATCTAAACAAACGAAGTACAGGCGGTGTCACACTTGACTACAAAAACTAAGTGCGTGGCTGCGGACACCTTTGCCGTTCGCAGTTACATACCTCACGTTACCTACAAGCTTCCATTCATGCTTGGATTACAGCACGAGTACCTATCTTGCAGTATGACTATGTCAGATATCACTACAGCGTCGGTCTTTGCACTTCTCTGCAGATTATCGTGGTTGAAAAGGTCGACTGGGTACTCTTGGCAAGTGGGATTCTGCCTGTGTAGAACACAGCCAGTTGCGCTGCTGATTTCTAAATTTTCTGTACGCTGTGCTTGGTGTATTTTACACTCTTTGCAAGGGCAATAAAAGATGATAGATAAAAGATGTAGCAAAGAGAGTGAGAGAAAGCAAAACGTTTATTGAAATTGAAAATTGAAATTGAAATTTATTCCGCAACAACAAAATACATGTTACGAGGAGGGCAGGTAAAAGCTGTGAGAACAGCTTGAGAAGCCCTGACCCCCTAGTACACAGGGTAGCACAGAAAGACGTGCGGCTAAGGACAACCGAAATAAAAGTGTTTCACAATGTGCACTAAAAAAAGAAACAATGAAAGATTACAATGAAAGATCACCGAGGTAGTCGCTAGATCACATTATTATATAAACACTAATCGCAATTTTTTTGGTGATATGCTAGATATATCAATGTTATGTTCCCTAATTATGCGGTTTAGAAGTGTAGGCAGTTGAAACTTTAACATTTGATTTCCGTATTTCGTTCTACATTTTGATATGTGCCACACTTCAGGTTGACGTACATTATAAGCAGGAAAATTTTTCTCTAACCTGGCTATTCTAGCAATCGTATCATTATTTTTCAATAAACCGAACTTATATAAACGGCTTAGTTTATAATCATATATTGATGCAACCTGAATGATGTAGTGTTTTTTAAACAATTCTGCTGTGTGGCTGCGATGTGGTAATTTAGAGGCAAGACGCAAAGCTTTCTTTTGCAAGATGGTAAGTTTGCAAACGTTTACAGTTGTCGTTGTGGACCATACAAGAAAGGCATAATTCAATAATGAAGAAAACAACGAGTTATATATGAGCATGTTTACAGAAACAGGAAAATAGTAGCAATGACGGCGCATGACGCCGATTATACGAGATAGTTTAGTAATAATATGGTTCACGTGATCATCCCATGTCATGTTTTGTGAAAAATACACGCCTAATGATTTAAAACTTTTGACGACTTCAATTTCTAAATTATTTAACGAAATGATGGGAAACTGAACTTGTGTGTGGCGGGGGTGAAATAAAACAGCTTTTGTTTTTTTTATGTTTAGTTTTAGAGAGTTTTCTTGGGCCCATGTGTTAATTTTAGACAGTGCGTTATTCGCTCGGCTACCTAGATCGCTGCTACATCTGCTTGAAAAAAACAAACTTGTGTCGTCAGCATATATAATGTAATGGGCAGATTCATCAATACGAACTATCTCATTAACGTAAAGTATAAAGAGAAACGGTCCCAAAATGCTTCCCTGCGGGACGCCTGTTTTAATGGATTTTGTTGCGGAATGTTTGCCTTGAATTACGACGAATTGAGTTCGGTGTTGCAAGTATGAAGTGATTAATTTGTGTGCAACGCCTCTTATACCGTAATGGTCCAACTTTTGTAGGAGAATTTTATGATTAATGAGGTCAAAGGCTTTTGAGAAATCAAGAAAAAGACCGAGTACCATATTTCGGGATTCAAAATTCTCTAGAATGTATTCTTTTTGTGCCAGTAGCGCGAGCTCAGTAGATTTATTTTTCCGGAAGCCATACTGCGCTGAAGTAATCAAGTTGAACTTGTCAGTAAAAGAGTTCAAACGTTTCAAAATTATTTTTTCCAGACCCTTAGAGAATACAGGTAGAATCGATATAGGGCGGTAGTTGGACATATCATTTCTGGGACCCTTTTTATAGATAACTGTCACTTTTGCTATCTGCATGTTTCGCGGGAAATGTCCTGTGGACAAACATATGTTAAAAATGTAGGCAAGACAGGGTGCTAGTATGTCAATAACATACTTAACAGGTTTCATCTGAATATTGTCCGCGTCAGTGGCTTTGCTATTACTGAGTGTCAAAAATGTCGCTACTAATTCACTCTCTGAAATTGGCTCTAGAAATATTGTTTGGTTATTTCGAATATTCATATATTTTAAAGAAGTACTACTGGTTGTAGGGCCGCCAACTGACAAAAAGAAGTCGTTAAATGCATCAGCTAAATCAGGCCCTTGAATTTCTGTACCATCTTTCACAATTTTGGTTAATTCCTCCGGTGGATTATTAAGCGTACTGTTAATTGCCTTCCAAACGTTTTCTGTACGCCCTTGCGTTGAGTTAAACAGGTTCGAATAATATAGTTTCTTTTCATCACGAAGGCGTTTGGTGACAAAGTTTCGGTGCTTTTTAAATGCTTTGAGGGCTTCAGGGGACTTACTCACAATAAATGCCTTGAACAATTGGTCCCGCTTTCTTATAAGCTTAAGGCATTCTTTATTTACCCAAGGTTTCCGACTTTTTTTAAATGTTTTAAATGACTTTAGGGGAAAACATTGAAGGTATATTTCGGTGAACTTGTTCATAAATAAATCGTATGCCAAATTGGCAGCACTCGCTGCGAACACATTGCTCCAGTCGGTTCTGCCTAAGCGCTCTCTAAAGAGGGTTAGTGTTTCAGGATTTATAAGTCTATAGGAAAATTCTGCACGCACTTGTTTGGGTACGTTATTGAGTTGGTTAACAAACATAAATATAGGCATGTGGTCACTAATATTGTGAATCAAAGTGCCAGCCGTAACAAGGGAAGTATCAAAGTTTGTTATAAAAAGATCTAAGAGTGTTGATGACTGTGAAGTGATTCGCGTAGGAGCCGTTATAACATTTTGACAATAATGCGAGCTTAACATTGATTCAAGTTCTAATTTAACACTGCTCTCAGCTAACATGTTGATGTTGAGGTCACCACCTAAAATCAAGGCATATTTTTTTTCACTCACAAATTCTAACAGTGAGTCTAAAAAAGAAAAAAACAAAATTTATTTGATGGTCTGCGTGAGAACATCGGTAAATTGTACTCTGGAGGCGCTGCGTTAGAGATCCTCGATCCGTGCAAGGAATGCGAACGAGCACATCGAGGCACGTTAGATACGAGCGCTATCTGGTAGTTATCTTCGAAAACGAAGGAAGGCGAGCGCGCCTGTCGCGGAAGTGATAACATCTAGAACGCAAAGTGGCGGGCAGGTGCCACCACCATGTTGTCTTAGTGAGGGCTAAACCTCATAAGCGCGAAAATGCACGCGACAGCGACGAGCGACGTGACGTAGTAGATCGTCTTCGCGCGATCAGTCGCTAGCGCAGGCAAACCTCATTCACACGACGGCTTCGGCGAGCAAATTACACTGTTGCTGGCATGAAGCCGTCTACTCGCACCAAGAAAACCGCGTAGCGAGCGGTATGCAAATAAAAAATAAGATATATTGTTGTGTAATGAAACGGAAAGTGTTTATGAATGCCTTGCAGCCCTTTTTTATATGCACATGCGTAAACATTGCGTTATTTCTTGTTGCGCACACATGACTCGGGCAGGGTCACGTGCAGTGGATCCGTGGCGCATCGGCGAAGCAAAACAACTATGTAGTCTTCGTCTTTTCCGGTATTTCGCTATTGGCTGCTAGAGTCCAGCACTTCCGGGCGATGAGCGACGGTTTCCAAATCTGGAGAACCAAGCGATCGCGCGAAAACGAGCACGCGACACGTCGCGCGAACGCCCCGTTTCGTCGCTCATAGCATCACTCGTCGCTGTCGCGTGCATTTTCGCGCTTATGAGGTTTGCTCTTAAAGCGTCGGAAACATTCGTTTGTTTTTTTAGCACTATGTTGCATTGTGAGCGCAGCGTGATAAACGCTACGGTACTAAGAATTATTTATGCATGCCTTCCCCAGTATAAAGACACGCATACAAAATATGGTGCCTCAGATATGTGCAATAATTGGTTTTTAATTTACAATCGCACAAGTATGAACGCTGAAACTTGAGCAAAATTAGTGGGCGGTACGGATGGGGTTGACCGTTTGGAGTATCGTTTGGGGCCGTTTGGGGTATCGTTACGACAAACAAACAGATAAATGTATAGACAGACCAATACTTTTGCGTCGACGTACCCCAAGAAAACCTATCATCTTTAAAAATGACAGCATGCGCACGCGGTGAATGATGGAGAGTGGGGCGAAGCTGAGTCCACACTGCCGTGTCACTTCGGCCTCCCGTTGTCGTACTGCAGGGTCCTCGCGACGCCGCCGCGCCGTTTCGGGCCGCTCTACGTGCTACCTACACAGCCGCATCGTTCGGCTTTGTATCTATCACCCACTGTAGAGACAACACCTTGAAAAGCATCGCACAGAAGGCTGCTTCGTATATTGCAATGCAAAATTAGGAGTCCAAATATATTCTAGGCCCATGGCAGAACACCTCCGGTGCGTTGGACTTTACAAAAGTGCTACTGACGTTCTTACGGGCCGCAGGCTTGAACGAAACGTTGTTAATTGCGCAGTGCGTGTGAGTGACCTTATGTGTTATGTTACTGTTATGCGTGTATGTGTTGTGTGTTTATCATTGTATTTAACACTGTCATCACCCGGCAACCGGAGTAGCCTGTCAGGTGAAAAACCAGGCAAACCTCTCCAGATTCCCATTAAAGTAATTCTCTCTCTCTCTCTCTCTCTCTCTCTCTCTCTCTCTCTATTGCAATGCATAAGAAGTCCACTGCGGGTGATTTCTGTAGCAATAATTACCGGTACTGGTATGATCGGGGAGCGAACGAATAACGTCCAGAGGACACCGATCATTGGGTGAGTATAATTAAGAGGGACACGTTCGGTGCGCTGCGTGTAATGCAATATCGATGCTCCCATTCTTATTTTTTTTTTGTTGGCCATAAATTTTCTCAAGAGTGTATACGCAACAATGGAGCGACGCATTGACCACGGCGGCGTTAAAATGAGCAGCGTTACGAATGTAAACGCCGTCGTCACCCAATAAGATGCCTTTTTCGGGATAAGTTGCCACTGTTTTTTTTTTGTCATCCACGTAGGTTTAGATGAGGAACAGGGTGTAATTAAACCCTTTACGCTCGCTTCTTTGTCTCAATGACAATAATAAACTTTTTAAGGAACGTGGCAAGGTATGTAAGTGTCCTAGTTTTCTATGATGTAGTTACACGCGTGTGAATTAGAGGTTACAGCATCTATCCTGTAGCGCAGTTTCGTACTACACTGCACTGCATCAGACAGGTTATCGTATGGACTTATTGCCTGATTTTAAATCCTACATGACTTTTGGTATTGGGTGCTCGAGGCAATGCGAATAAATTCCGAATCTATCTCGGCACTGATATAGACAGAATAAAAACACATTTCTTCGCTTGGAAGATTGCGCGTCGAGCTGTCTTGAACATCACGTGCTACGCTTATAGCACCAGGTGAGGCAACTCGTCAAGTGACTTTCTCGTGCGCTTTGGCATTCGCGCAATCGAAAGTTAATTCAGTGCGATTAGACGATTGGATCAGTTCGTGCGCACTCCAAACCTCTTTCTTTCTTATTCTTGTATAGATACCCTCGAAAGGTGATCAGTTGCTGCTTTGATGCCTTTCATAAATTAGGTTTCTGCGGGTGCCTTTTAATTTGTACGATTTTTTCGATATTAACGGTGACACTAACACTGCTGAACTCTCTGCCTGATCTGACTTACAAAATGATCTTCCAGCAAGCTCACTGCTTGCTTTGCAGCTTTAGTCGTTTCAGATATATCGCTTAGCAACTTGGGCAGATTCATATTTATGTTTACCACCACTGTGTCTGCCGCGGAGTTCCACTGCTGAGAAAATGAGACTCTGGGTTTGACACCCGCTGATGTTCCAGCTTTCTTGACGCCTCCCAGAAGCTATGCAATAGAGATGGTATACCAGGCGACGAAGACGCTGTGTGACATTGAACTGCCATCCGGATCCGGATCGAACTGCCATCAGGGTTGCCATCCGGATTAAATTGTCATTCGGATGTAACTGGACAGGTTGTATGTAACCTTTCAATGTAGACTTGAGTGGCAGGTTATGGTTGTGGATGGCGACGACCTATTTTACGCCCTCTGAGGCGTATAGCAGGGAAATACGCCAGACCATGCTACAAACTTGGTTTGTTGTATAGGCATGAGTAATCTCAACAACTCCTAGTATAGAGTGAGGTCGAATAGAAGTAATGTTTTGCTCGTGATGGTTGCACTTAGCTTACGGTTGTCATAACTTTCGATTGTGTAATTCAGTGAAGAAAGGGCAACAGCAGGTGACATTGAACAATAACAGGCCAACGCGTACCCAGACAATCGGTAATCCGGCCGTAATCATCCAGCATCAGCTAAAATTAATGATTGTGTAACAAATACTAGACTACGTTACAACTATTCATAATCAGCGATTGTATATATAGTACGCGAGTAAACATGTACCGCCACAACGCCACCGTTCACCTCTCATTGCGCGTTCACAAATCGCAAGTTGCGATTGCTCAAATATGCACTTGCAAATATGAAACCTTCTGAGCTTACGTTGTTTTTAATGTCCGGTTTGCAGCCAGCCAGCAGAAGAACCCTCGTGCTTTGGTTGTGACCATTCTGGCACGCGAGATGCAGTGGAGAGAAGCCGCCCTAAAGAAGAAAAGAACATGGTAGGCAGTTTTCCGTTTTTTTCGTTAGAATTAAGCTGTTGAGTGTTTTGTTGCGCTAGTTCGCGTCACCAAAAAACTAATCATTTCGTGCGGACTTTATATAGCATCGCGCGCCACCTACCACCTGGTCGATCGGGACTGTAATAATTAATATTATGCCATTTAGGGTCATAGTAAATAGTGCGCTCACATTTATTTACTGTAACTACCTAAATTATGCTGATTTTAATGAACCGTATGCCTATCTTAGCTAAAAAATCATTAAGTGATGTATTACATTATAATTATAACCTAATTCTAAGCTAATTTATACCTCAATATGGAGGCCCCTTCATTAATCTAAGTCGGGCCCAATTTCCACTGTTAGTGCCACCTTGCATCACTCTAAAGCAAGCTGCCCTACCCCCCTTTTAAAACTTTCATCATGCGCCAGTTCAAAAGGTTCAAGATTCGTAGCATCAGCGTTCAGCCCAAGTGGGAACGCGAATGCTTATGATTACCAGGCGGAAAATTCCGGGCCGGAATTAAAAGGGTAATGACACATAAACTTTAATCTCGCGTTTTTCTGCTGCAATTTATTGCTTGGGGCTTGTTAGTTATGATATTGTGTGCTTCAGCATGTGACAGATAAATAATTACAGACCCTTCATTATCGATCATTTCCCGTTTCAGTTTGAGAAAGCTCCGAAAACTAAGTGCAACTGTCGCCACCTAGCGTGTGCAGCTATTGACCCCGTACGCACACAGAAGTGTGACACACTTCCTCATGGTCCGCATCAAGAATTACTTTCGAATAAGAAACGGGACTGCAATGTAGCCAAACAAAACTTTATAAGCGTGCGCCACGGCCATGCACTCGCAATTTCCCGCTGAAAATATAGACTGCGGGAACAAACGCGGCAGAAGAAAAATGGCGGCTATGACATCGTCATAACTTGTTTTGTTCACTTCAGCGTGGTGAAGTGTGGGAAATACCTTCTAGAGTGTCGATGGAACGATGGTATCAAAGGCTCACGCGAACTTCAAAATTCTTTTAAAATACCTTCCTAGCCATATTCGCTGTTCATATTTTGCAGGTGATATACGAATGCTCCCGGCAATTGACCCCACAGACTATCTCGGCTGCGAAACTTTGTGTCAATGCCCCTTTAAACCTTCTTTATGCGTGCTTGGACATCCACTTACCTTGTTTTTTATGTACACATTCGCCTTGTTCTTGCATAGAACTTCTATTGTCCTACTGTAGCCTTTCCAAGCGGCCTCGTGCAGAGCTGTATTCCCGTGCTGGACAAAAAAAAAAAAGATCAATCGTTCAGTGAATCAATAAATGAATCAATCAGTCAGTCGGTCAATCAATGAATTATTTTAGTCGTTTCAAATTTACATAAAAGTGTGGTGAGTTTGTAAGCAACACCATGAGCGCTTTCAAGCACCGGCTGCAACATCATAGTAAGTATTTGTAATTGTTTGGCTGTTGCGAAGCTGTTCGTAATGCGCGGCTACGACAACTGCGTGTCGCCGCAGCCGCACAAATATGTCTTGCACGTGAGCATCGGCGTTGTAGCTTTGCGGTAATGACTTGCGGATAGACGTAAGACATTCCCTCAAATTTTGCTTTACTTTTTCGCCTCCATATATGTTATAGCAGTGCAGACTACGTGAAAACCTCGTCCCTTGTTTCAAATTGAAAAGTTCTGCAGGTACAGTTACAAAAGAAATGCGTTCCCTTTTAATACTTTCTCGTTATTTTTTTTGTATGCGTAGTAATGACTCGCCATAGTTCATGATTTCTAGTCCACAATTCTTGGATTCATCGTCGTCATGAAGTTCACACAATTAAATATCTTATCATCGCCTGTAAATGGTCCACTTCAGCTGTCTTCGCAATGCCTTACTACGTCATTCCCGAACATATCATGGGTTACTGCTACGAAAGGTCATTGCAGCGATCAGGCCCGCGCCACTTACGACGTAGTCTCAAATCGTTGTCCGAACGAGCTCTATCACTAGCAACCAAGCGTACTAACAGAAAGCGCAAGATACAGCGCAGCTTGCTGTTTGGCCTATCGCTTAGTACTTTTAAATCGACCGCAACGCTTTCCAAGCAATCTGCGCTGCATCACACAACAAAGCTCTTGTCCGTGACCCTGAATCGCTTGCCCCTTTTCTTTCCCAAACACAAAGCAAGGTCTTTCCAGTGCAGCACCCGCGTTGCTGAACTAAACGTTCTTGAGCCAACCTTCATCTTATCAAGCTCTCAGATAAACAACCGAACGCCCGACCCACTTCGCAGTACCTACGCCTACAACTTCGACCACTGAGCCGCGGGCACTCCCTCGTCACAAGCCCGCAATACCCGCCATCTCTCCAAACAATCGCAACTGCGGGGCCCGCATCACTCCTGCAGTGATGTAACCCCTCGGTGACTTAACCTCCGACCTTTTCTCGGACCTCACCGAGGCCAAGGTCACTGAGGCCGCGTGCGAGTGCATCGCGGTTGAGTCAGTTCAGATAATTAATGAGAGGAGGAAGAAGAGAGGGGAGAATGGAATGGAGAGTAGATGGTTTACTCCGCTGCCATTTTGTTTTATAGCCCTCTGGCGCGGTCGTAATCGCGGGACGAGTGCGTACGGTGCGGTGCGCTTTGGGGACAACATTACAGGGATTGATTCAAGCGTGTGCAAGTCACCTGCGCAGCAGTCAACTTTATCTCGTCACTCGAAACGCACTTGTTGATGTCTGCCTGGTTCGCAGAGTAGAGACACGACGATTGTTTTTCTTCCGAGGTGTCTCTTTTGTAGCTTTGCCTATATCTCGTTTGTCCGTATGTGGTTAGTAACTGTTACGAAAAGAGGTGAATGTAAGGACGGGTGCGCCTCGCCACGGTGGTCAAGTGGCTAAGGCACTCGGCTGCTGACCGGCGCAGGTGGCGGTATCAAATCCCGGCTGTGGCGGCTGCTTTTTCGATGGAGACGAAAATGATGTTGGCCCATGTGCTCAGATTTCGGTGCACTATATAAAACCCTAGGTGGTCTAAATGTCTGGAGCCCTGTACTACGCCACCTTACATAGTCATATGGTGGTTTCGGGACGATAAACCACACATTTCACTCAATTAATGATGGGTCTGTTGTTTACGGTAAACGCAAGCCAGTGTGAAACCAAGGGCGCGATTCTCAATGGGTTAATTTAGTGAACTATCTACTTTGGCAGAGCGCATTGAAATGCCCGAAAAAATTACGACACCATGGCGCTCTTGACTACATCGATGCACCAAACCCGCAAAATACATTCCAGCCTAAAAACAAAGGAAGTGGAAGATATGTACAATAAGAGGACACTAAAAAAAATTGGCAGATCCCACTTATAGCGGGAATTGATTATATGCGAAGCACGAATGAGGAACGTTGATATGTCACTTCAAATGAGCACAACGTTACGACGCGGACGTAAATTATGCCACACGACTTCAATGTCATGATTATCTTGTTTTGACGTGTCATTTACTTTCGTCGTCGACCCACGCTTCGTGATAACAAATTTGGTTATGTGGAGCTAGCGAAACAGCCACGAGCACGCTATGAGCTTCGCATGTAATCATGTTTTACATGACACGCATGTCATGATCATCATGTTTGAACCAGAATGGATGACGATATACGTTCGTCATCCATTCACGTCCCGTAATACCAATTATGACATATGTGAAGCTAGCGAAACAACCGAGAGCGTACCATGAGCATGGCGTGTAGTCATGACTTACATGACATGCATGTCGTGATTTCTACGTTAGGGTCTCTCACTTACATTCGCCATGCAATCATGTGATACCATACCAGTTTTGCAATATGTCATATGAGCGAAACCACCGCTAGAGCAGCAAGGCCATGAAACGTAAGCATGGTATTATGGACATATATCATAATTTTCATGTTATGACTAGTCACTTATGCTCGCCATACAGTAATGGAATGTTATAACAATTTCGCGATTAATACCAATATTGAAATGGTCAGGAGATCTAAAAGTCATAGATAGATAGATAGATAGATAGATAGATAGATAGATAGATAGATAGATAGATAGATAGATAGATAGATAGATAGATAGATAGATAGATAGATAGATAGATAGATAGATAGATAGATAGATAGATAGATAGATAGATAGATAGATTCGCTGAAAGTCATTGAAGTTCGCTAAAGAATGCTTCGCATTCTTAAAGAAACTTGACAAGCCTGAACTTGCGTACGAACCTGTTCAGATGCTTCAGAACGATGCAACGAATGCGTACCGACCTTCCAGGTTCGTCAACGTGATTAGAGTTCATTCATGGTCAAGGGCCTCCAAGATGTGCGTCTAAAAGCGGATCTCTGGAGGCAGCATGGGCTGCGGTGGAACGCATTTCATCTTTCCCGTTTGTGTCGAGTGTCGTGAAGGCTTCGCGACGTCAAAGTGACGTTGCAGAAGAAAGACCGGAAACGGGAGGCGCGCTGCTCGCCGAACTCAAGCGAATTAGTGGGGGCCAAAGTGGATGATCTAATGAGTGGATCCATCAAAAATCGCGCCCAAGTTAAGAGGCAACAGCGCACCCGTCAGCTCCTCCAGTCACCCATGCCCCTTCATAGGATAATCCCTCAAAGATAATCTTTCGCTTCTTAATGTGTTCGCTTTATGTGTTTATAGCAGCTGTTATGGCTCTCCTTCTTACTTGTCCCTCTTTCGGTCTCTTCATGGGTAACTATTACTACGTTAACTACCGTTTCCAGTGAAGATTACGACGTGGATATTAACTTCCGGAATGCGGAGTGAGCTTGTTCTACATTCCTCGCACTTGTCTTATAGCAGCGCGTCCACGACGGAGTATAGGCGCTATTAACGCGTCTAGTTTTTAATGTCGTGTGATTGGCCTCCCGAGGGCGGACCTAATGGATTCAAGTCTATCTTAAGCAGTTAGCCATGACTCGCCCAGCTCGTGTTTCTTCGCTTCCAGCGGCTGGCTCGTAAAGATTAGACTGGTTTACGAGGCTGGGCCAAAACCTGAACATGCATCTTCGGCACTGAGTGGGCAAAGCTGCTCACTTTTGCAGTACCCGCGTGTTCTCACAGCTCCGTCGAGCGAGTTCTATGCATATCACACAGTAGCTTTATTTCATACGTCGTGTGTGTGCTCTCCGAATGCGTTGATTCGATGTACTTGAATCACGAGGCCAAGCGCAATCAAAACTTGCAGGGGTGCACCGACCAATTGCATTCGCTCTCTTTCGTAACGTCCCACAGGATTTGAACGACTTTTTCCTCGTTACATCCGTGGAACAATATATTTAAGAAGCGTGGGTGAGTAGTGGGCAAAGCACACTGCAGTGCTGAATTCGTAAGCTGTCATGGCCCAATGAATAAAGAGAGCTCTAGTTTAGACTGTTCGCAATTTCAAGTGAATTCGCGCCAAAATCGGTAGGATGACCGTTATTGATCTTGATTATTGGTCCCCGCAAAATATGCTTTTGTGGCGCGCCCACTTTTTTTATATTGCATGCTCCCACGTGAATCAATTTGTACGCATTGCCCTTTACGAGCTCTATTTCACTACTTCTGCTTGATCGTTGTGTCTTTGATGATATGAATATGAGTTAAGCCGGTGTTGTAAAAGGTTCCAGAAATTTCGACGATCACGTGGTTCTTCAGCGTGCCTTGGCACTGCACATTACATGGGCCCCTATAGCACATCACCTTCATCGTCATGCGACCACTGCAACTGGACTCAAACCCACGACAATTCGGGCCAGCAACTGAGCATAATAACCACTGTGTGATCGAGACTCAATGTCTAACGTGCGTACAAATGGCATACCACCATTTGTTTTAACCCGCAGCAACATTTGCGCTCAGTGTTCATGGTAATGTGATCAAGTTGTTAGGTTCTCAGTTCATAGCATGAAAGCAGCAAGGAAGAGGCGAAATAAATAGGAGAGAGTGCTGCTCGGTACCCATTTTCTGGCTGTCCTAATGAAATTTGAGCATCCATTTGAATAGCGTAAATATGCCGTCTTGAGCTGCAATATTTTCGGAGGCATGTACCCTGTTCTACCAGACGGCCACGCCCATGCCAATGAACACGTCCTGCAGAATGTCATTAAGTTAATAAACTCAATAAATAAATAAATAAATAAATAAATAAATAAATAAATAAATAAATAAATAAATAAATAAACTTTTTTGATGTCGTGACGCGCAGAAACTTCTCTGTGACTGGGCTTTGCTTTATTGTTATATGTAAATCAATAAACCAGACTGCAATTAACATAATGTGTTTGAGCTGTTGCCACACCTCTGCTACTGCGCTCGGCTTTCAATGTGAAGCGTGCAGCCATGGAACGTGCAGTTGGTCATTTTGCCTTGAATTTTCTCGTACCTTTTTTGTAGTTTACTTACGTATGCTGCCTTGGCGACAGCGGACTACATTAAACTTGAGAATAAGCATTTTACCACTAAATTTTATGACTGTTTTTTAGTATTTTTAATTTTTTTTCTTAGTGAGGTACGTATGAAGTGGAACGAACGTCTTTGCTGATTCTTTTTGTCTCTTTCGCCTAACAAGCAGTAAATATTAAAAAAAAACAAGTAGGCAACAGTGTTCAGTTTTCACTTCTAAATGTGGTGCGAACGCTAAGATTCTCAAAACTTAAAACTCACTACGCCACCACGCCCTACATCAACCGTTGCGCCGGTCCAAAAAAACAAGGAATTCTCAATAAAATACGAACCAGTTTTCTGAGGACATACACACTGGAGTCGGTTTCGGCAACGCAGCTGAACGAACAGAATCCTGTTCGAGATTCCTGTCCGGAATCTTGTCCGAAGGCGCAGTAAAAAATTAAGTTGAATTCCGCACTCGAGGCCATGAGAATCGCATAAAAGTAAAGCTTTCAAATTCATGATGGAGAGCGTAGCGACCAACCTTATCAAACATCGGAAGCTCGTCGGGTGTGTCGTATCCTTGCACAAGTTCGCACAGCAGCCTGTTTCCTCGGTTCCGGCTGCGCATCCCCGAGCTCTTTAATCCCCAAATACTTTGCCGCGCCCTTACATAGCGAAGTGTTCCCATCGAGCTGCCCATGGAGGTGTCCAATAGCCTTACTTTGGGGGATTGAACTGTCACTTCATTTGTCATTTGCGAACCTTGGGACGTCGACTGCTACTTCCTACTTGTTCTGTGCTTGTTTTATTTCTGCGCTGACGATATGAAGCCTCAGCTTGTTAATGCTTGATAGTGTGCTTGTTGATTGTGTTGCATATCGAAACAAAAAAAAACAGCGTGAGAAGCCGGAGACTGAAGGGAACGCACGATTGCTCACTTAAAACTGTTTTTATTTCCAGTACTGCATGAAATGTATCGCATAAGCAAGGCACTGAGCTTGTTCCGCTTCGACTTATGTAGTATTGGGTGTCGTCTTGGAAAAAAGAGATAACTATCGTTGCTGTCACCGCTAGAATAGGAGTGGGGGCCATGTGTTTTGTGTGCAATGTTTGTACAACAAAAGCGCGATGTGTCCGTTATGTGAGTACAATGTGTGTGCAATGTGTATGCGATGAACGTGTGATGTCTGGCTTGTGTGTACGTTGTGCGCCAGGCGCACTGTCCTGCACGGACATCTTGACGTACCATTTCATCTTGTACGTCGACGAGGCAGTTGTGCTTGACCAGTAGCCGCACCACTTCCTCGTGACCCTCGGTAGCCGCCTGATGCAGGGGGGAGTAGCCACACTGTAATGAGATCAAGACAGGAAAGCCAAACCGGTTAAATTTCAGGCAACACAGTACACGACCATACCGCATTAATGCCATCTACGTAGTTTACAAAAAATATTATCTTAGCAGGTATACGTGCTTTGAAATAGCAGCAATGAAAGAGATGTAAAAGAAGAAAACAAACAAATGAGTTGTGAGACGGTTTTGAAGTAATATGAGGAGTTTCGCCGTGCCATACCACTTTCACTTTACCTCAGCGAGGCGCATGCAGCGATGGTCGTTTCAAAGGACAATTAAACGTTACAGATCCAATAGGCATGGTCAGGGTTCTTCAGTAAAGGGGTGGGGACGAAGCTTGACTGCACCCCGTTCTTCACCCGTGCAGCCCCCCCCCCCCCCTCCAATCCTAATCCTCCCCTGCTATCCACCAGCGCAAAGACGAGGTGCGTAGGGAGAATAGAGGAGGGTAAGGGCTTCTTTCCATGTGCGCATGCCCATTGAAGACTCACTTTTGGTTTGTGCCTGAGGTACAACCTTGGGATTGCTCGATCAACAAAGTTATTGCAATGTTGATTCATCAACTTCTTTTTCTGTTGCGACTAAAAGCTCAGCGCTAGTACGAGGGAGCCTTGAGGTCTTAAGATGTCACTTGAAGTCTTATCAAATACTCTCGTAACCAAAGTCGGCCTCAGGATCTACTCGCGCACACGCATGGAACTAACAGCGGCGTAACGCAGGTAATGGTGACCGATAAGCGGTGCGAGACCAATGGTTACCAAAACGCGGATGTCACGGCATGAGTGATTGGGAAACCGCGTGCATTTACATTGTCGTGCGCCAAATGCTTAGAAGTCATGAAGCCATACGTCCGAGAGAATGCAGCGTAATACGGTCGCTTCCTGCTTCGCGTGCGAGAACAGACTCGGCAGCTTTTGCCCCTGGTTGGCAATGCATGACATTCAAGAACTGTGCGTGTTTCCCATACGTCCTGCCCTGGCGCCAATTCATCTCAAGAAAGGTCTAGCGGCGTGGCACTGATTGCTTTATTTCCAGTAGAGTCCTCCGTCTTCGAGCCCACACTTGAGGACATCGCCTGCACACGGAGTCGCTTCGATTGTCCCGTCCATGGCACGCGAACAAGGACCACTCCAGCAGCTTCATTATTTACGACATGTCGCTCCCTCTTCTTCTTCTTTTTTTCTTTTCGTACTACCACCGCACGCGTGCACTCACTGCCAGGTGAGCCATGATTTATCTTCCCAAGTCTCGCTTCACTCGCTTAGTGATTCCGCAGTCCACCCCATGTTAGCTTATGCAGAAGAAGGCGACCTTCATTGCCGCCTCCTTCTCTGCCTTGTCGTTGTCTCCGTCGTTGTCCTAAATCTCGTCTGTGTGGCCGCCTCCTAGAGGGGTGGTCTGGTTTCTTGTCGGGCTGAAAACAGTGTAGGGTGTATATGGCGTTGCGGTCAAAGTGTGGGCGGTGCGGGCGTTTTTTTGGAAAGTAAACAAATCGTACACGCGCCTGCCTATTGTCTCCGACAAACAAGTCTCTTCACGCGTGCCAGCTACACGCCCGATTGTATGCAAAAGGGAAAGAAAATATGTAAGCGCTGCCAGGATGGGTAGCATATGTGTACAAGGTCTCGGACGTGAGCTTATTTATAGCTGCAGCATTGGTACAGTTATGTGTGTACTTTTTTTTCTCATGGAGGGGTCATGGAGGAAAGAACGGATGGGAAAGGGGAACGTGTCGTTTACTTAGGACGATGGTATTACTGCTCGGCAGTACTGCTGTAGGAAGCCTTAGGAATACGTAACTGAATGTTAGGTGA
This sequence comes from Rhipicephalus microplus, assembly GCF_043290135.1. Classification (NCBI taxonomy): domain Eukaryota; kingdom Metazoa; phylum Arthropoda; class Arachnida; order Ixodida; family Ixodidae; genus Rhipicephalus; species Rhipicephalus microplus. Next base: position 93,436,570 of record NC_134704.1, read on the forward strand.
CGCTGTAGGTAAGGTGCACAAAATATCGTGGAACGACATGCACATGAGGTTGAGTTTTTGGGGAACACGAGCCGCTCGTGCAAGCGTCTAAAACACTAGGTAACGTGTTATAACCATCGGTAGTTCGTCTTCAGTATTGACGTTCTATCCAAAATTTAGTCTTCGGTCTGAGAAGCACCTTCGTAAAAGCACCACCCAGTGCAATTTTCATTGTCTGTCATAAATGTCCCAAGCATAAGAACGCAATAAGCGGCAACTTTTTATAGGGAGTTATTAAACAGTGCGTAAGCATTGTTTGAATTTTCATTACTAGACAAACATGTGACTATGCAGTTCTCAGACAGTCACCGCCATTAACCCATATTAGCCATCACGAAGTGAACTCTAGCCTACATACGCCCGCTATACCCTACAGGCATGGTCGCTTGTTCTGGTCAGTGTAGTGGCTTTAGTTAGTCCACTGTGTGGTTTGCAGAGTTCGGGCGTGTTTGATTAGCACAGGAAAGACCCTGCATAAGACCGAGAAACACACAGGACGCCGCTCTATAATTCGAATTTCTTCAATGATAGTATGATATGGTTGCTTGTACAGCACCGAATGCATGGTATGATGACTTGCTTCGGTAACTGTACTGCTTTTTTCCATTTGTAGCGATGTGGTCATATATACTTACACAATATTCCCTGTATTCGTATATAGTATAAGTATATAGGGGCATTATTTGTAAGTTTTTTTGAAGGGAATACGTACCTAAATGATCATGACACAAATTGAAATGAATTAATAGACGAAAGAACCGCTCGCTTTCATTGAGGACCAAAGTTACAACCTTCAGCTTACTACTCCAACGATCCACTAATTGAGCTAACCTGACGGACGTTTCTTTGCATTTCTGTGCCCTGTGACGCGTTGTATACTAAGGATAGACAGGCGCATCTTTTTTTTTTTCTCAAAATACCCTAAAATGTTTTGACATTGAAAACGTCAAAGCGCTGTTAGCCTATGACGCACATTACGGTATACAATGAATATGTGATGAACAACAGGAAATGTGTCGCGCTGCACGCTTTTAAAATGACACTGAAAGATTTTTCTCGTATCAACCAACTAATTACTAATTCACAATGCCAAAACTACTACACTTTCAAGTAGAAGACGCTTTGTAAGCAAAAAAAAAAAACGCTCGAAAAGAAAACGTGACTGGCGACGGCACCTTGAGGTTCTTTCACCAATCGCCAAGACGTCATATATTTTGACAGAATTTCGGCTGCGTTCACAAGACTGACGGGGTCGTGGACGAATCAGTCGCGCGACGTGGGACGTGTTTTGCATCTCTCCGCAGCCAGTATTCACACGACGGGGGAGAATTCACTCAAGAAGGCATTATTGCACCATTGCTCCCGCAGGATCGCAACTGTGATTTGTGCCTCCGTCGTTTCGCGAATCGCTCCACGCAGACCAAAGCGGACACGCGGGAATGACTGACGTATACAGTGACGTATTACGCAGTTCGCTAGCTCGATTCGCGGTTTGGTCCATCGTGTGAACACCACTTTACAGGGGCCTGCGTTATGCCCAATATGGGAAAACAAAGTGCAATCTCTTCTAAGGGAGTGAAAAACTTTTCCTTTGTTTTTCTTTTTTAAGCCAGGTTTTCGGCTAGGTTATTATCTATTACTAATAAAAAACTTTTATAGTAAGTAGAGATCAGCGATCATCAAAATTTCATTCTAAAATTTTAACGTTTTCGATTTTTAAGTTCCTTTACTCTAAAATCGAATAATACTTTATAAGACCACTCAATTGTTGGCCGATCCTCCACAGTTGGTATGAGCAACAAATGAATGGCAACAAGAACAAGAACAAGTACTTTATATACCATGCTTCAAGAAATTTAGTAGGGGTATTGTGGCCAAAACACGAAAAAACGAAACACGTTGATATCAGCGGCGTCACCGTCGGAGATTTCGGCGGAAAATTTCAATGTGGCGCGTTCGGCATTTAATTTTCTCATGTACTGACAAGCTTATCTTGGCAAAATAACGAAACTAGAGGTCTCAAAGTATAATTGATTGTACCAAACAGATTTATTGATCTACTGTAGTGTCCCTTCAACGTCGTAATATTCAAGATGGTACGACGTATATATGAAATAAAGAACCCTAGGTTAATTCCGGTGCTCTCCACTACGGCGTCTCTCATAATCATATGGTAATTTTGGGACGTTAAACCACACGTATCGATCTATCACGTATATATGAAAGTTAATAAAGAAGTCAATTTGGGGCTCACATTTCTGGCTCCGTCTTTTTCACTTCTGCACAATGACAACCGCACCAAGATCAGTGAGAGTGAAGGTAGACGAACTCATTTTTCAGTTGATAATCTCTCGTTGTGGTCAGTTAATCGCTGACAAACCAACGTCGGGACGATGTCGTGATTCGATAAGTGACGCACCCCGAGCGTCCTCTTTAATTAATAAAACCTCGAACACGCTGGGAACGTGCTCGCGCTGCCATCTAGGATGCACGTTAGTCCTAGGGGGATGGACTTTATTGTCTATTTGCTGCTGTCTTGCACACCCTGACCCATGGCAATCAACATGACGCTGCGGACGCAACGAAAACGTCAAAATGTGCTTAGGAGAGGCGAGTTCTCGTAGAAGTGAATTGTGGTGCTTTTTCTTTTCTTTTCTCTCAATTACTGACTAGATGGCGAGGTCGTCTAGTCAGTAATTAGGGGCAAACGAGCGCGAGCAGTTAAGTATACTTAACGGCAGGAGGTTAAAGAGAAAAAAAGAACGTTGGTAATGGTGTTCGCGATTAAACGCCAACTTTGAGAACGTTGTACTGTTGGCGGGCACTGGAATGCCAGCACATGCTATGCGGCCCGTGTTTTCCCGTGTGAATGACGCCGAGAACAAGTTTCATAATTACGTTGAACCGCTAATCATGAAAAAAAAATGTTGCACGTTCTCAGTACGTGAAAAAGTTAATCTTGACGGCCACTGAATAAAGCTCATGACATTTATACAAAGCTCTCAAAAACGAGCCTAGCTCGTTACTTTCTGCTACGCAGTAACCATTCCCACACGCCACAAATATTTGAAAATTCCGCATAGTCCAGTAGTTATTGCTGGTTAACAGCTGGGCCGATCGAAGCAAGCGTCAATCAATCGAACCAAACGTGCACGCCATTTATACCTGCAGGAACTGTCGCATACGTTAATCGGTGACGTTAATTCAGTTATACTCCGACTGTGTTCAGACTATGTCGGTGTCGCTGGCTGTGTTGAAGCTGTTATGTTAGTTAACAGTGCAAAGAAATGATTTTCTTAGTTTGCCTTTTTTATCATCGGTCGTGTTTGCGTCACGCCTTCTTTATTGTTTTTGAGGTATTTGTTTTGGTTGGTTGCTTACTTGTTGTCGTCTTTGGTGATGTACTAAATTTGCATATAGGCAACGAATATTTTAACAGTTTGTATGGTTAAAGAACCCGATATTGCGTTTCTCTTACAACTTGGCTTCATCACTGGCCACACGAACTTTTACGTCGCAACATGTGACCAAATGGGCTTTCCTCTAAATGAAGTTTCATAAAAGCTGGTATGACACCTGGCGAAAGCTATAGACAATGTATACTACAAATGAAAGACAGGACAGATAACCAATAGCATAGGCAGAATTGTCCTTCGGTAACAAAAGGTGTTTATTCATGGAAATGAGCGATATAAATACATTAGTTAATGAGTGAAATGGACGTTTCGTGTTAGTAGTTGGGTAGTATCGGGATGATTGCGTATAATCGAGCCACAATGAGCACACGGCCACACGAGAGTTTAGGAATAATTAATAATAAAAGCACTACAACTTTTTTTTTTTTTTTTTGCTGGCAATGCACCCACAGTTAGTCAGTCCCTTCAAGATGTTGTGGGTCGGGCGGGGAGGTAGGATACTTATGCGTTCTGTTCTGGTTACGTTTGCTTTTTGGTGTAGCGGGGAGGGGGGAGGGCGAAAAAATGGGGAGGATAAAATTTTGGCAGGGATGCCCTCCCCTCCCTGGGACTCACCCTTCTGACGTCATATTTGAGCGGCAAATAAACATTCTCGTAGCGGAACCATCTCCAACTGGATTATGACGCGAATCAACCATTGCTGGCAGAAAAGCGCACTGTCTAATAGTAAGAAAATAATGTACTCTTATGTCGATTCGAACCGGGTCAGTGACATTCGCACATGCGGCTTCTTCCGATAAAGCGGAACGCGGTGATGAATTACCGGCAGCCTTCACGCGTAACGCCTCTCCAGTGCAAACGACATACACGCCTTTTCGCAGATGGCGCCGTTCGACTATCATCATTATTGCGCTATCGCTTCTGGTTGACCTCATCTTGTTCTTGTTTTTCCTCAACCAACAGATTACCCCCCCCCCCCCATATGCAAATAAGCAAATGGGTGCAGTTCGCTTCGCCACGCTAGGCTTTATGCTTTTTTTTCTATTTTGTAAGCGTCGCTCGGCATTGCGCAGACACTTTCAGAAATGTCGCGGTGGATGATGAATCGTGCGAGGACTTCGATTCGGTCGCGCGCTGCTACCGGAATTACCGTGACGCGGTTTCTACCGCATGATCAATGATGCATTAAACGCTGCCCCAATCACACGGCACGTTCGCCGCTTTCTCGACCCCCCACCGAAAAGATTACCGTTCCTGAAGGTCAGCATTCGCTAATTAAAAGACATTTTCGCATCATTTTGCTGTGTGAGATCTGACCTACCGCTTGTACCCGCCCCGGTGGTATTGGTGACATGTTGACCGCGCGTAGGTAAGATGAGGCTGCACCTAACTACCGTTGTACCTATGGACTACGTGAGCCAGCCGAATGTGATAGACTCCATTCATTTCAATACACGGCTTTCCGCTATGACCGCTCAAATGCGTGCAGTAGTGGGTATACAGTTGCCTGTATTGCCTGCACAGTTCAACAAAGTTTGAAGAACGATTCTTTAGCTCCACCGAACGCATTCAAAAGAAGTAAGCGCAATCCGTCACTGAAGTGGTAGTGTTACGTATGGGCTCGCGTCTTCGGTCAGAACAGTATGGCTCACTATTTTGCTAGCATACCGATAGAAGAGTGTTGATCGATCACATACGATAAAGGGTGCCACAGAGGAGGAACATAAGCTGATTTTAACCGCCCAGGTTCATCTAGCTGATATTTGTTTTCTTAAGAAAACTTTACTGCAGTTCATAGTAAGGGGAAAGGGGGAGAGGGGCATGTGTTTTTCTAAAGATTAGAATGAAGGGGGCGTTTTAACGAGAATAGAATACGAAACTAGGTAAATATAAAACCTTCAACGAACACTCATCAAAACATCATTAAGTAACCTGAGAGAGTGTATATCATACATAAGAAGGGAAACATATACCCTGACGCGTTATAACCCAGTATAAGAGGTCACACTCTTGGTGTTATTGTATGGCATACATGCCGCGTTGAGCTTTCTTGCGCGAAATTGCGTACTGTCATTAGTGAACTTCTATTGCGAATGCGGTGAGCACCGATTTTAGAGCATAAAGCAACGTTGCGTGCAACTCCCGAACTCTGTGACTGCATTATGTTATAAAGCATTGCCATCAGGGGATTTACAGGACGATGTTCCACGCAAGACGACCTTGTATATACTAGCTACAGGTGTCATGAATTGAAGGAGACACATGACTCTCACTGCCAAGTAATTTAATATGATAAAATAGGACATAAAAATTGTAACGGTACGATTACCTTTTACGTGCCATTGCGATCAGCCTGTGTGTTTTAGATTCAGGTCGTGTTTAGCTATTCTTTGTAAAAAAAATGCACAACTCAGACTTGTTTCGCGTTGTGGTTTAACATCACTGGTAGTGCCGCAATAAACGATACAGCGCTTGTTTACAACGCCAGCAAGGTTGACTTCGTAGTCGGTGTTTCCAGATAAAAAAAACTCAAAGCGAGATTCAGTGTTTTCATTTATAAATGCAAAGCTATCGTATTTATACGAGACAGCAAGACATGGAGGAGCACAAATAATGCATGCATAGGTGGCTGTGTTTATACGCAGATCAACGATGCTTGACGGGAGGCTTCATGTTCAGTGACATGCATTTGTGGATTGTGTTCGAACGTCGTTCATTGAGCGACACACGAATGTTTAAAGAAATATTAGGTGTCGAATGCTATACATTTTAGTTGGATGGTACGCTTGAACAAATCACTGATTCACCACTACGCACCAACGTCTTCGCTGGCCACTTCGTAAGCCTGTTAGGTGAGCAATGTGCCTTCCGCCGCGCTTCTTCCTTTAGCGCGGCGCTCAGCGTACGCCTTTATTACATAGTGTCCGAAACAACAAACGATTGAATAACACGAAGCGCAATCAAAGGCGAGCAGAAGCAAGGAGGAGATGCTCTCCAGATCATCAAGGAGAGAGAAAACGACGCCCGAGAACATGCGCGGATGTTTTGTAACCCAGCTGCTTTGACCCATTATACGCCAGGGGCTATCGCAGTCGCGAGCCGTGATTGCTGTCGATTAAGTCACCTAATGTTGTGCGCGCAACGCTGTGGCCCCGAGGATTGTGTTTCCCAGGGGGCAGCGGTGCACGGAGAACGGCTTTTCGCGTGCAGTGGCGCGGCCGGTGCGAACGACCTATCCGGTCCGTTGTGCGCGGGGCGCCACCTGATGTTGCCTCGGCGTGCAGAGGCAATATAGCGTTAAAGGGCAAGTGCGTATACGAGCGAGCAAGCACTCTGGGAGCCGGGTTGTGCGTGACCTTGCACCCCTTTTCAAGGGGCTGCAGTATTCCGGGCACCTTCCTTTTGTATGGTTAAACAAGCTCGCCAGAGCGGGTGCTCCAACTTTAATTTTATTGTCTGTTCTTGCTCTTGGGCGTACTCGAAACAGCCGGAAGCAACTGACCGCGTTGTGGGTGCCAAGAGGTGAACGGTCCCTTCATGCTAAACGGATTAGTGTATTGACTTTGAGTCGTGTAAAGATAACTGTGGCAGGTCCCAAGAGTGACTGAACAGCGTATACACTCGCGCAGATGTGCGCGGTCATTTCATTGGATCCGGCTGCTAAGTTGCATTGCTCGTTGTGCTTCCGCTATGATGTTGGCGTGGTAAGCTGGCGCAGCAGTTCTTTTAGCAGAACAAATCAGATTCTGATGGTGAATCTCAAGCCACTTTCACATTTTTGGTGAGCGTGTGCACAAGTGCGAAGTAGTCGCGGTGCAAATTGTCAAGTTTAGACAATTTAATGGAATCCTACTTGAGGCAATAACTCTTTGAGGAGCTCTATACTTGACATGTACAGAGAAGGTCAGAATCAATTGGCAACGCAGGCTTATGTTGTGTTCGTCATGCTGCTGAGTAGGCAAAGCATGGATGTGACGACACTTCCACAATGGCACGAGGCGTAAAGAAAGAAACAATGCAGGACTAGCCCAACGACAATGTCACAACGAACTTGATCATGTTGATTACATCACTGAATAAAATTTTCCCAAAACAATTGTGAACAACAAAGAGGCGCTGCGCAGTATCGCTGCCAGCGCTGGCTCATTATCTATAGAGGTCATAAGTTCACTCGCATAAAATGGATTACGCGAAAGCCACGAACTCGTCTCCAGCGATTCCGCTTCGTTCGAAACCGTGCTGTCATGCGCGTTGTTGGCGTTTAAACTTACGATAAGAGCCGCACGTTCCACAGAACGCAAGCGTGCGCGACCTACGGGGTGTAATGTATTGTGGGCGCTTTCTTGTTACGCGCGCGCATCGAGAATGTTACACGCCGCCGCGCCTTTCCTTATGAGGTCCTGACCTGTTAAAGGCCGCGGACGTGGTCGCCGCCACCGCTTCGAAACCCACGCTTTGGCTCATTGCACACTGCTCCTCGCGTTTCTATTTATTTTGTTTTTTCTGCCGCTGTCTCGTTTGTCTCGTACTTGCGTGGTCGGTGGCACGAGAGTGCTGAGCCGCTCGAAGAATAAACGCATCTGCCAAGGGTGGTTTGTGACCCTCTCGAGTATTATTTCGTGTGTATATGTTGTGCAGAGAGAATGAAGGTGCACCACGTGCGTAGCGTAAATCACTGTAGCATATAGATTGACATCCGCATAGTCAAGGCATGAACAAATAGGAAAGGGAGAAAAACACCTGTCGTATAGTTCATTATGTAGGAAGATCTCTTCGTTGCAATTAAATCAGTGAAGGCAGCCATAAAAGCGAGAATCGCGCGTGTGGACGGTAATACATTACAGGAGTGTCAGAATGCGCACCGCGAATTCATCGCAGTGTGTGTCGTCATTGCTCTATGATCATGTAATGATGCAGGTGACATTACTTGTTGCTTGATTTCACGTTGCGCGCATAATAAAAGAAAGATTTAAACTAGCGCGGGTCTCAAATTTCACGCCCTGGAAGAACTTGCTGGCACCCATTTCAACCCGATATTAAAGGTAGCAATGAATACAGATAATCGATATCAGCAACAAAACACGCCGAAACGTGAACGGTCGTCCGGACGTACTGTGAACAAACATGCCCAGAAAATTGCAAGCTTTTAGGGCTCCGTTGAACGACAAAAATAAAAAAAGACAAGATTCAGTCGAAACTGTTCCTTAATCAAAACTACTGTACGTTCGTATCGCCACATCCACTTAACACCACCGCATCGCAAATATGAATGCCAGATTGAGAACTTGACTCACAAGAATAATGCGCAGGTATACCGTACTTCTAACGCGTTTGCGTGTGACAGTAAACGGCTGGGTATCGGCCCTCGTGCACTTCTATCTCATCATTTCTCGACCATCCATGTGGGGATGCACTAAAAAAGGGAATGCAAAAGTTTATGCTGTAAACCTAATTGCCCTTGGCTGTCTATTCGCCATGCAACACTTATGACGGATTTATTCGAAAACCCAAACGGCGCTCGTGTTGTGCAGCTTATCTCAACAACCAGTGCATTCGTTTTGTGCAGCGAACCCTATACGTGACGCTGAGCAGCAAAGCAATGTCTCGAGACTCGGAACTGTAGTTAATTTCATGGCCCGTATTCCCAAACATATATCTTACTCTTAAATCCTTTGTGAGATAATAATTTAGCCAATTCCGGTACTGGACATATCATTACCACAGCCTTTTGGCCAATTAAAAGCAGCCCTTACGAAAGAAAGATTTTTTGGTCTCAGACCTATACTCTGACACAACTTAAGAAGCACGCGGCAGTTCATCCTCAACTGAGGTCGAGGCGCACAAGCCTGCATCAATGAACGCAGTCTATGGAGTGACGTCATGAGCCACACTGCCGGGTACGCGCCTTCAGAGAGCACTGCCAAGCGCGATTTCATCAGCCGCGGAGGTAGTCGGCTGCCGCACTTCTGTCATCAATGCACAGTTTCTTTGGGCTTCCGAACTTGTACTCGACTATAGTTTGCTCTAAGCCGCAACTAATTTCGTGATCAGATCTGCACGAAATAAAAAAAAAACATCATACCCACAGGGCGAAGATGACCGGAAAACTTAACCGAAAGATTAACGTGGGAACTAGGCGGGGAAGTCCCTCAGTCCAGAACACTGCCGGCCTCTGCGTAATGTACGACCATATTTATTAAGACCTTCTGACCCTCACGCCCCGAGCTGGACATCTGCGCCTCGTAATGCTTCAAGGCGCGTATATTGTTGCGAAAATTAGCGACAGATGATAATGTAGGCCCGCAAGCACGCCTGAGGTAAGGTAATGTGACCATACGCAAGTCCCCGTTCCTCGAGTAGCCTGTACTGTGAAACGAGGTTTCCTCGGTTCCGAATTTCTACAAAATGTTACTGCTTTACGGCTGATTAAGTTGAACAAGCCGCTCCAAGGAACATCAGCGGTATGCTTAAGAGCTGGCTGTTACACGCGTAGAGGCAGTGTTCCACCAGGACACGGCGGGTAGGGCCTTCCTTCTCCGTGGCCGACGAGCGCTGGCGGCGCCGCTGCAAGAGACTCGCCGTCTACAAATCGTTCACTACGTGTCCAGAATGCAGCCGGTGGCACGGGCGTGTGACCCGGAACATGCGAGCTACTCGTGCGTGTAAGCGCCGTGCACTTACTTGCCTGCAAAAAGCCGCGCGAGCTCTGTATAAAGGAAGAAGCACTGACCACGAGACAGAATGGGAAGCGGACGGACCCCACTGTGCACCGCCGCAGACGTCGGCCTCCTGTTGATGCTCTCCAGAGCTCCCCCACATTACGCGCCAACAAGGCGAGGCCTCCTAGCCCAATCGAGCACACAAGCACGGATCCCCGGCCACGGGTGGCCCGCGGGTCAAGCGGTTATGAAGCGGATTATGAGGAAGTATAGGAGCGAGAACCGATCTGTCCGGTCAGATTCTGAAGGATGCGCCGACGCAACGAAGCGAACGAAGAAGATACTCAGTGGCCGAAGCAGTCGCTGATATTATATACGTTCGCTCCGATGCTGCTGGCTTTTTAAGGCGAAATGCAAATGAAGTGGTACGAAAACCCTCATTACCTGAGTACCTAATGATGCATTGCTTTGACGTCACAGATGCCAGGAATTTGTGACGTCATGCCATGATGCCAAGCTAGGGCATCACGTGACATCATATCAGTCGACATCGTCGGTTCATGAAAAATGTGCCTGTTTTGGAAGCAGTGTAATAACACCGAGTGACTCTGACACTTCGGTTCTTTGTGTCTTGTAAAAACTTTGATGTGCGATTGCGTAACCAGTGAATGCGTTACAAAGTGGGAATAGGCTTTCGCAGCCTTACACCGAGTGTAACATGCCGCAGAGCTGCTTATTTTATTTATGCACGTTATGTAATCAACTTTTCTGTATGTTCAATCGTGTGTTTGTATGTGTAGGTGTACGAAATTGAAAAATTTTGAGGGTGGACCAAATATGAACCACCCCCCTTCCCTCTCCTGCCTGGCTAAGCCACTGAAGTGCAACACGTAAACTTGGGACATTAAAGTGACACTAAAAAGAAAAACGGCTTTTCACGTATTAGTAAAATACAGTTTCACAGTGCCAAGAACACCGTTCTCACAACGAGATGATGCATGCTTAATAAGCGAAAAAATGTGCGAAAAAAGAATGTAAGAAAAAATGAAGCAAGTTTTCATCTGTGGGTGCCATACAGCTAGCATGCATATGAAGTGTCGGAAAATTTCATCGGGCGAATGTCGGGAAAATACAAAAATACATAATAATTTTAGTGACGTCACGTGCAGAGATTTCGAAGAGAAGTGTAAAAAAGAAACAAAACTTCAACTTTATTTGCTCCACTATGAATGAACTTATGATAGTGAAACTTATGACATTAGAGTTCTCAAGATGCAGTTTGTCGATCTAAACCAAGTCATTGTTTCTTTTCAGTGTCTCTTAAACAACGACATATATAATCTTGCAAGCAATATGTTTCGTACTTGTATGCCGTTCCGCAGCGTTTAATTCTTGTCGGTCCAATTCTAGAACCTCTTAGAGTAACCATACGTAGTTTTTAATAAATTCCGTACTTGCGAAAGTTATACGACGTCATAAGTGGTGAAAATAGTGGTAATTTCATACATCATACGCACCTATACATTATATCTCCCGCTCACAGTGAATCATGCCAAACATTACATATTGTCACGGGGGTGAGAGAATGAATGAAATAAATATATTTACAAAATATACAGGGAGAGTCAGAGGCAGCTGCAGCCAAGATGGAAGAACAGCAGCAACAACAACACGAGCACGGTCGCTTTCATCGTCTTCATTGTCTATGATGCTCTTTCGTTGCCGATGTCGTGTAACAATATAAAAAATAAACACGTGCAACCTATTCAGGAGTGTCACATAGTGCGCCGTAGCATTCTTGCAACGCATTCTCGGGCCATATTAATCTGGGATGAACTCTCCAGCTATATATTTCACTGCACAAAACCAACTTCGGCCTCGGGTAATTGAGAGCGTCAGCGAAGCAGCAGCGACCGCGCCGACGCCGCTGACGCAACCGCAAGCCACCAGTGCTATATGTACACAGGCAGGGGGTGCTTCATACCGTATGCCTTCCTTCTAAATTGATGAGCGCAATTTCTTTCCGCGGCGCCATCCAATTAACTCGTGCCGCGCACTCTAACGAGCACTCCCGAGAACGGTGGCCCCTGCGTTCTATAGCTAATCTCAACACGAGCGAAACGCCGGCTGTTGAAGAGTGCCTATGCACAGACCGTGTTGCTTATCGACACCATGCCTCCACCGCACCCGTGTTTGCTAACAGGCTTCGCCCAGCATGGGATTAGGCGAGATCGAACTATACGCGCGGGCAGCCGTCGAACAGATTGGATCAAGAATGATGCGGCCGCTTCTTCTGCCGATGATTTTGTTTGTTGTTGTTCCTCCAGTGTTCCACTTCTGTGTGCGTCCCCTCAGCCATCTGCCGTGTGTTGCGTTGAAGTACGTGCAAGCTAGGATCAGTGATGGAATGCGTTAATTCGAGGAGCGCCCCGCACGAGTGCGTCCCGAGCACATAGCCGCCGCTGTTTGCCGGGCAGCGTGGTTCTCGGCACGCGAGACTACAGCCTAAATAATTGCGAACGGATTGAAAGGATTTGCTGCTTGGAGGTAGCTTATTAGACACACCTCATCGAGCACACGTGCACAATACGCGCTCGTTAATCTCTTTGCCATATTTTTTTTTGTGCTAGCTATTTGGTAGGGCGCGTGCAACGGCTGAGTGCGTATACACACCAGGACGCCTATGCGTAGCAACCAAGAAAGCATTCATCTCTGATCACGTACGGATGAGCTGGAGGAGGACGATCTTTTATATTCAATATTCCATCGGTGAATGTTATATTACGGCCCAGTGATTCGAATCAATGCGGGTTATGTTGTCTGTGGAAGCGAAGTAAAGGAACGAGTACCACTCATCCATGCAGGTTCCAGTTTTTGTACTAGGTGAGTGGGACAGCCTTTGTTTCTTCTGCATGATGTCCCGTGGAGTTGGAAAAATCGTGTAATGATTGTAAGTCTCCCATACGATTCTTTCTATTCATTGCATAACGGGAACGTTTTTCGGGAAGAGGGGGGTTGTTCGACTATACTTTTGTGCCAGCGTTTGTATAAATGCATGAATATTTCCACCAACAAAATAAAAAAATGGGGGAGATGGGGGTTGAAACTCGACAACTCTTTTCCCCTCCCTGATTACACCGTCTGGTTCTATGGTCAGGTGGTGACGTGTCCAAGTTATGCTACATTACATTTCACGAACTTCATGCACCAGTTTTGAACGGCAGCGAAGTCTATGAACGTCGAGGTCGACGCGTCGGTCTATGAGCAGAAATAACTGATTCCTTCACCGCAACGTAAACAAAAAGTTTGTTTCCAAGTTCCGCTGGTTAGTTCTGTTACACAGTGATCGAAAATGGTGACGCAGTTGTTGACGCAAATATGAAGACGTATGTAGAGTGTTGTGTAGATAGATAGATAGATAGATAGATAGATACATAGATAGATACATAGATAGATAGATAGATAGATAGATAGATAGATAGATAGATAGATAGATAGATAGATAGATAGATAGATATGTGGGGTTTAACGTCCCAAAACCACCATATGATTATAAGGGACGCCGTAGTGTAGGGCTCCGGAAATTTCGACCACCTGGGGTTCTTTAACGTGCCCCCAAATCTGAGCACACGGGCCTACAGCATTTCCGCCTCCATCGGAGATGCAGCCGCCGTAGCCGGGATTTGATCCCACGACCTGCGGGTCAGCAGCCGAGTACCTTAGCCACTAGACCACCGCGGCGGCGCTACAGTGTTGTGTGTGGCCATTGGTTGGGGGCTGCAGCCTTCGCATTCTGAGCAAAAGGTCGTTGATTTAAATCGCTGTCAAGGTAACCGAGTTTTTTGAAGAAACAAACGAAAAAAAGCAAGAGAGACCTAATGAGCTTAAATTGTAGGGCATACTGAAGAACTGAGGGTGTCAAAACGAAGCCGAAGGCTTTCACTAGGCGTCGTGTCTTATACCCGGTGTCTCATACAAGCCCATCACTCATCCGGCTGACGTCGCCTAAACGCACCTCGTTTTTGTTTCATTTTTCTCGGAGCGCATTCGCAGTCGGAAACAAGTCACGTACCCACGCACTTGTAACACGCCGTTTTTTTTTTTTTCAGCGAGTGCTTGAAGTTTTTGTGAGCACTTCGAGAGTTTGCGCGTTTTCGTATATTGTGGTTAACTGCAAGATCACGTCAATAATCTATTTGAGAAATTGCATGCATCTCCACGAAGGTCAGTCATGACGAATGGGCGAAACCCTGGGTGTTGTATGGGTGAGCAACCGTGCATTGCACGAACATTAGCCCATATATTGTAAATTGAGTGACTTAAAGTGACACAAAGAGTCGATGACAAAGCTAGGTTCTAAGACAAACAATGTTTACGGTAATGTCACCGACTAGTATAAAAAGCTTCTGCTTCTAGGTGCTTTATATTGGTTTGTCACACTTATGATTGCTATTAGTCTATTGCTTAACCTTTTTTTTATGTGTGTGTCTGACATACGTTCCGAATGTATCGTACGTTACTCAAGCGTTGCTCCATATGCACTCTAAAAAAAAAAGGGAGCGAGAATGGAGAAACGGGCTCTGTTTCTCCTTCGGCGCAGCGACTTCCTCCCTTTCGGGCGCTTTACCCGTCGCGCCCTCTCGCGGCAAGGACCAAAGGAGCAACGTTCCTCCTTCAGCGTTCAAGTTACTTCTCAATCACGGAGTCTTGCTCGCGCGCATGTGCACGCCAAGCCTATAGCCGGCCGCGGCCGGTCGCGAGCGATTGCTTTTACCTAAAATTGTTGTAAGCAATACAGGAGTGACGTTTTCTTTTGTTTTATTAGTGTAAAGTAAAAGCCTCTCTTTTTTTATCGTCAGGCATTCGCACGATGCTCCGCACACTTCCATGTGTGTCTCGTGTTGTTTCATACTACCAATTTGTCACGAATACAAGGAGCTCTGCTTCCCAAGCAGTCTTGCTTTATTGATTACCTTAGAGTGTAAAAAAATAATGAATTTTTTCGGTGTCGACCTACTTGGTAAGCCCACGCATTTTTAGTTTCGCACGGCACCAACAGCACTCATGAATTCAACGAGGCGCGTAAAAAAGCATCACACTTATTTTTTCAACATTGTAGGAAACCTGATACCACCCTACAGTCCATGCGTGAAAGTACGATCATATACAATTGATAGAGTTATACGTGCCACTACCGCCATATGGATGTTCTTGCAGTTTACCCCAATTCGAATACGGCCGCCGTGGCCGGAAGTCGAACCTGCGTCCTCCAGCCTAGTCACACGACACCCAATATAGCTATGCTATCACAGCAGGTGAAAGCACAAAGGGAAACAGGCTGCGAAGTTTCACCGAGCGTTTATTCGCCAGACTAGATTACAACCATCAGAAACATTTTAAACATCATCATAACTAAACTTTTGTGAAAAGTGAACCAATGACTTCTGTAGGTTAAACCAAATTCTCAATCGCATTGGTTTTGAATTTTCCATGCCAGCACTGAGAAGTAGGAAGGAATTATGCACGCGAGCAGTATGCCTTTCTCGTCCATGATTCTCCTTTGTCGCGAGAAACTCAACACAAAATGCACTTCTAGTAGCAGCTGTGCACAGCAAGTAAGTACTAACGCTCACTCACCTTTGTGAAAAGAGTATTCCGAATCCAGAGTAATAACTACCACAGCCACAGCGCTAACAACAAAATTGTGGCACGCACTATATATGATTGCAAGTTGACACGCGAGGCGAATCGCGAGAGGCATCTGAAGCAGAAAAGTATGCAGGCGCAACATTCTATAAAGTTATAGTAAACTTGCGCACTGCAGCGATAGTTCCTCCACTCAAGTATGAGAGCTGCCGCGACGTCAACAGCCACTGTCATATCTCACGAAAAAATACCGTCGGATGCGAGGTCATCGCTTATTTCTCTCGCAAGACCCGCGTTGTAACGTACGTATACACTGCTAGGACGGTCGTTACCGCATCAAAAACATTGTCGTTGAAGGGCTAGTGGTGTACTATATCCATGGCTAACGGTCACACTTGTGGTACGCACGTAAAAAGAATATAAGCAAACGTTAGGACGAAACAACTAAACGAGGTCGACGTGACCACAGAACACCTACCACGACGGAGACAAAAGTTTAGTCTGCATGCTGCGCCCTCTCCAAGTTACAAGAAGAAAAAAAAAACGTGACCTCCGAAATGGCTAACGCGCGGCAAGTGTTTGCACTCTCAGAGGCTTCAAGAAAAAAAAAGTAACTGTGGCAGTGGTCGACAGATGGCGCAGCGTTCGAAAAACCGTGCGCTTGGGGGTATTTGTCTTCGTGAAAACCTGATAAGCTCTAGTAATTATTGCATTCATTATTGTGCAATCATTGATTAACTAAGGTTTGCCTAACCATCAGATACAATATATTTACGTGTGCGCATGCTGTGGTATTGATACAAAACGTAAAAAAAGTGTAAGAAAACGTACTTGTAATCTGTGCCACTCAGGTCAGTCGAAATTCATTGCTATATAAGCTGATGCGCTTTCATAGTAGGGTGTGAGTAAATACGTCGAAGTGTGGGCCGTTGGTGTGAATGGTTGATTGTGCTCTTGTTGCGTACTTGTTAGCGTATACGCTAGTGTACTTGTTGCGTACTATATGTGTACTATGTGACCATGTGTGCATGTGTAGCTATATGGATTGCATCAGCACATTTTAGGCTTTCTGTGTCCGTAAGTAGTCCTGAATGGGTTGATGCGTAAACAATCCGCAAGGGAGCCGTGATAGTGAATACGTCGCGGCAGTCAACTTTTTTTTAACTTTGATCAATCCCTCCAGATGGCGCCACCTACCACCTACTTCATTGCTATAACGCTCTCACATCTCCAGTCATTTATATAACGTTGAACATCTATCTATCAATGCTGCACTACGGATTCGGAATGGTTTCGCTGTGATCAAGTCTACGGTTTGGAGGCACATCTCGTGACCTGCGGACCCGTAAACGCATGGATAACGTCGCTACACTATGTGAATGTGCGAGAAATAAATACAGCAAGCCTAGCATGTGCTCTTCAGGTGAGGGCTCTGCAGAACCCGTGTCTTTCGGAGTGAACGTGGCTTCGCTGACCGAACGAAACGTACTTGCTCCGTCGTTCTCTTTCGCGATGTGTTCACCGCCACAGGTTCGTCTGCTTGTTTTTATAATCATTTCGTTCAATATCAAGCTCAGCGGGACCGTTTTTTGTAACTTTAAGTGCCGTGTACTCTTTACCAGTCGAGAATCGTTGCATTTGCTAAGCCTACTCGCTTCGCCGGGGGGCAGCCATGTTGATTTTCATAAGGAGGAACGTGTTTCTCCGTGGATGAGGGAGCAACGTTTCTCTATTTAAAGACGAACATTGGGGACATCGCCGTTCCTCCCTAAATGGAGAGTACGTCACTCCATTTTTTTTAAGAGTGTGATGTAGCCGTAACAACGGACACCGGACAGTGTCTCACCTCTAATGTGCTTCACCCCTAAAAGTCATCCCTAGAGCACCGACAGCTGCAGTGCCGTCAACAAAGCAGCCAGATGAAATTCAAATGGAGTTATCACGCTTCCTGTTCGGTCCTCCCCTTGGTACATTTGTCATTAACCAGGACCGGTCGCAGTCGAGAAGTCGGCAACGTAAACCCTTTAGAGCAGATATTTATCGCGGCCTCTCTGACGTGTCTCTTAACGAGCTGCAAAGAAAATATGAACCGGATGCCAGGTTGTGTACGCAAGAGGGCTACGCACTCAAGAACGTCATTAATTTCGTCCCGCACATTCGGGGCGATGGGTGCCTCCGGTTGTACACTAACCTGTCGATCGGTCACTGAGTACTGGCGATTCGAACTGCCTATGTTGTTGTAATTTATCTTTGCGCTGAGACGTGGTGAGCACTCGTAGACGTTTTAATTATTATGAGACGTCGAATAATCTCGGCCACATTTTCGGGAGTTGGTAGCCGAGTAAACTGGTAACCACCACAAATACAGTCACGATGCCGGTTCGGAGAGCCGCATAATTAAGGTGTTAGACAATAAATGAATTGGGAATTAGTAAAATGGTAACTCGAGGTGATATTGAAAAGACGTAGTGGTGACTGGCCCCTTCTACATATAGAGGAACGGCTATAAGTTCAACAGCAAACGATGCCGGGGTGTTGAAGACGGCGTTGTCACTTCGTGGATGAAGTGAATTCGCTTGGGGATAAAAAGCGCAAGAAAGCAGGAAACAAATAAGAAATCAAGACGTTTATGAACACGTGCTGAGAAATTGTAAAGTGGTTCAGGGCCAATTAAATTGTTCTTGGAGCAGATGACCGTGGTCTCTCATTCGCGAAAATAGAAAAAAGTAGAAGACTTCATTCAGATCGTTTTTTAAGCGTCCAAGCACCTTATTTATTTATTTATTTATTCATCATTCATTCATTCATTCATTCATTTAATTATTGTAGCCCCAGGGCTCGAAAGCACTACAGAAGGGAGAGGGGACACATAAGAATACAGAGAAAACATCAAAGCAACTACAAAGTGGGTGGTAAAAATTCACATCAAGATAAAGAGAAGTAGCGGCAATGAGGGCACAATGTCCCTCCATCCACCGTAGTTTACAGTCGAAGCGCAGGTTCAAAACAGCTGCGCATAAACCTTCTATAAAGAGAGCATAGCGAGCGTATGGTTTGAAAAAACGACGCCCACCATCCGTCCACGTGTCCATCCATCCGTCCGCTTGTTCTTCCCTCATAATAGTCGGTGGCTTCAACGTGGACGTTATGAACCTTAGAACGTTGCTTCGCCCACTTATCATTATTGATTTAAAATGCGAGGAATGGATTATTTCTCTCTCTCTCTCTCTCTGTGTGTGTGTGTGTGTGTATGTGCGTGTGTGTGTGTTTTGTGCAGTTTTGCTTCACTCAACACGTTTTATATTGTCCCGTACCACCTCAGAGAATCGAGCGAAGATCTGTTCGCGTAGAAGGATGTAACTTAGCACCATGTTCTCACACTCGAGAGACCCGTTCGACGCAATGAATGCAACACAATCGTAATATAACCAAGTAAATATGAATGGTTAAGGCGATGGCATGGCCTGTTATAAATGTCCCAGGGAAGAAAGGCATTTGGTTACTATGCCACTGAGTGCAACGGGCCAGGACACTGCAGTTTGTCTGTTGCGCATCAGCGTTTCATGCATGCTGCTGCCCCCTTTATAAAAAAAAAATTGCCATTTTTTAAAGAATACAAGTAGCATGATCTTACCAATATTACTTAGACGGAAATGAATGCTTACTTCTTGTGCTCCACCCGTGGAAGTGGTCAAGTAGTTTTGGCGCTTGAGTGCTTACGCAAAGGCCGCGATGGCCACGTTTTGGCCGAGGCAGAGTTCCAGATTTTGGTGCGCGTTAAGGAATCCTAAATGGTCGAAAATTCCGAAGCCCTCCAGTACAGTCTTGCTCATATTCATACGGTGGCTTCAAAACATGAACGCGTCAACCGTTATTATTACTAAAAATCGAAGTGTATGGCTGTCTGCCAAGCGATTGTTTCTTAAAAGAAACCAAGCTTGTATACCTACAAAAAATAAAACTAAACCAGGCGCGAACAAAACTTGAGTGACATTTCAATCAAGTGAGTGATGTTGGGTGGCGGATTTCCCAGTCTTGAAGTTTCAGAGATTCCGTGTTTACGCTGGTAATTCTTTCCTTCGGAAACCGACGCACACGCAACGAAAATTCACGCGAAGTATCTTTCTAGAAGAAGAGCAAGGTTACACGCAATGTCTTCCTCCGTGTGCTAAGAATACCCTCTTTCACATTCAATACAATCTCTTCTTCCTGGAGCACGCACGATCTTCCACAGACATGGTTTTTTTTCGGGGCAAGATATCTTCGAAAGTGAAGTCGTGGGTCGGGGCGTTCGGTTCGAGAACGAACGTGATCGTCTTCGGCGGAGAGCGAAATAAGCCGCGTATACAAAGGCGTGCGCAGAGCGCCGCCGCCTCTAGCTTCGAGGAGCAGCGTCGTGGTCCACGAGACGACGCCAGCGGCCGCTATATGGCGCGAGGTCAGCGGCCGCGCCGTCTCAGCCGACTGGTGGCGAAGAAGAGCAGCGAACTGCTCTCCACGAGTGGTGAAGTAATGCGGGCGTTTTTCGCAAACCGGTTGCGATGCGGCGCCAAACGAGTGCGCGCACACGACCGAAGCCGCTCGTCCGGATGGCGAGCTCAGTGCTCGCCCCTGAAAAAAAAAAAAAAAAAAAGGCGTGCTTGCGTGCGCGTGTGCTCTGTCGTTCGGTTCATGTGGTATACTCGAAGTTCTCACGCCGGTAAACGCGATTGTATTGGATTGGATAAACTTTTATTTGGTCCTCCAAAACACAGATCACTGTGTTGCGGGCAGCTCCCACGTGGGGACTGAGATGCCAAGCTCCTCAGCCACCTCGCGGGCTTGGTGGACAGCCCAGAGCTGATCTGCCAAGGACGAGCTGCGGGTTGCCGCCTCCCATCTGGCAGAGGTGATGTGCGATAAATGAGCGAATTTGGTGCACTGCCAGAGCATGTGTTCTAATGAAGCTATTTCCCCACAATGTGGACAAAGATTACTTGGGTCAGGGTACATGATGTGTAACATTTTCAAAGTAGGGTACATCCGCGTTTGCAAAAGCCTTAATGTAAGTGCTTGGGGCCGGGTTAGATTTTTGTGAGGTGGAGGGAAAGGTAAACGCGATTCATCGCCGTTAACAGCCGGCGTTGCACTGCCGGAAAGTTAGCTAGGTTACCGCGCCATTTGCTAACAAGTGTATCCGTTGAATAATTTTATTGCGTGGAAATTTGAGAAGCGCTTAAGCCTCGAAATGAAGTGGGACGTTTGGTTAAAAAACTCAGTGGCATAGTCATTCGCGACTTTGTTGAACGGAAGTTTGATGGCGCCAAAAGCATTACGTGGGATTCTTGTTATGACGCTTTGCGAACAAACCAGCGTCTGTTCCTTGAATTCAGGATATGAAGCGATGGTTTAAAAGCACAGAAGTATGTCACTCTGTGTTACTTTTGTTTCTGTTTTTCTGCGAAATTCTCTACATTTCGTCCATAGTAGAGTACTCTGTATTCTAAATCGTTACTTACATTTTCTAACCCCCCCCCCCCCCCCGCACAATTCTCTACATTTCATTTGTGTGTTCTTCGTTTACCATGTATTGTGCATATGTAGACATTGTTTTTGTAATAATTCCTGCGTAGTTGGGTAAGTTGTGTATGTTGTGTTCCGTTTACATATGTACACATATCTTTTTGTAACATTGATAGATATGTGGGGCTTAACGTCCCAAAACCACCATATGATTATGAGAGACGCCGTAGTGGAGGGCTCCGGAAATTTCGGCCACCTGGGGTTCTTTAACGAGCACCCAAATCTGAGCACACGGGCCTACAACATTTCCGCCTCCATCGGAAATGCAGCCGTCGCAGCCGGGATTCGAACCCGCGACCTGCGGGTCAGCAGCCGAGTACCTTAGCCACTAGACCACCGAGGCGGGGCATATCTTTTTGTAACAACTTTTGGTGTGTCTGTGGATGTTGTGTTCTGTCGTAATGTTCTGTTGAATTGCAATTGATGTTCACTGTCTGCGAGAATAAATTTCTCTAAACAATTCGACGCTTGTGCACAAAACCGGTAGTCGTCCAGCGAGCTTTGGTGTATCACAAAACGGGACGGCTCTATGCTCTCCCATAGTAGAGTACTAAGCACTCTAAATCGTTAACAGCTTTTTCTAAACACACATTCACGATTGGCGTATTCATTCATATCCTCCCCCGCGACGCCTTTAAGCTCTCCCATAGTAGAGTACCTAGTACTCTGAATCGATAACAATTTCTTTCTAAACACACTCCAGACCTTCGACTGCTAGTGTAGTGACGCAGTCACATGAAGAGTACCTCATACTCTAAATCCTTAAAAACTTTTTCTAAACACCCAGCCCTAACTGCTTCTTCATCGATCCCGTGTTCACTGGGACGGCTTTTCGCTCTCCCATAGTATAGTACCAAGAATTCTAAATTGCTTAACACTTTTTCTAAACACACAGCCTTAAAAAAAAAAAAAAAAACTCGGCAGATCCCACATACCCCAAAATCAACGTTATGCGAAGCGTGTGGAAGAAAGGTGACCGTGTTACAATTTTTTTATAGAGCGGCACGCCACGAAATGGCACTAAGAATATGTACAAATGTTGCACACACAAGCATATGTTGAAGAGTTGCAGATGTTTATATAACGAGTCGTTTGCACTTGCGCAACGATGCCAACTCGACCATGCGTATTAGCAAAACTAGAAGCTGATACGAATTAAGCGCTGATGCTTGCGAGGATGCTGGCCCTGGACACTGCTACATATATCAACTTCAGCGCATGGCAACTAACCATTATTGACATTAACCCACCGTGACGGATGTATCTAAGGAGTACATATGTAATGTTTAGAAAATTGGGTAGGCAGCACTGCAACCACAATTGATGTTTCACGGAGATTAGCGTCTATTCGAAACCTAATTCAGAGACCTGGCGTAGCTCAGTGGTAAAATACTTCATTGCAACGCTGAATACTTGGGTTCGATTTCAGCTAGGACCGTGAAATTTATTCTTTGCATTCGTCGGGTCGACGCTACCGAGGTCGGGTATTTCTTAACGCCCGCACGCTATATTTGCCCACGTGTGTTCTCGTTGTTCCTGGGTAGAGTCTAAGTGTCAATCACCTGTGGCACATACCCACATACCAGCGGCACATACCCGCCCGTGGGTATGTGCCACTGTCTGGCGGGAAGTGTTTGACGATGTATGCGACGAGATTGTGACAATATTCATGTCTTGACCTGCACGTCATATTTTTCAAACCATCCTACCCTCCAACGCTAATTTTGGCTCGCGCCAATTTAAAGGGGTAACCATGAGAGCACCAAAACGTAAGCGGTTAGATAGATAGATACGCTCAAAGTCGCCGAAGTTCGCTAAGAAATGCTTCGCATTTAAAACCAGTGCGTTATGTGTGTCGTACGCAGACCATCAAACAGGCGTTTTGGGACGGCTTACTGCTCTCCCATAGTTGAGTACGAAGTACTTAAAATTGACAAATGCTTTTTCTAAGCAGAGTACATGTTACTCTAAATCATGAAACATTTCTTCTAAGCACCACGGCCTTAGTCATTCACCAGCGAGACGGCCTATAGGGCTGTTTAAGAATGATTGGGCTCTCCTATAGTAGTATACGGAGTACTCCAAATCGTCGAACATTTCTTCTAAACGCCACGGCCTTTGGTATTCACCAGCAAGACACCGTAGTCCTGTCCGAGAATCAATGGGCTTTCTATAGTACAGTACGGAGTTTTCTAGATTGTTTAATGTTCCTCCATATGCACATGAAGCGAGTAGGTAAACAAATTTGGGAGGCCTTTCTCTACCACGATTATTGGGCCAAGCTATGCTTGGCTCAATAATCCTGCCTGACCTACTATTTTTATTTCTTTCATTTTTTAGGGGTGAAGCTCCCTAGCGTCGAGCCTTGTCCCCCCGTCGGCGTGACGTCGCCGGCGAGACGTGATGACGCCGACGCAGTTGACATCGTGGCTATGATTCCCGTTCCGGCGCCGGCACCGGAACGTGAGTTTACGCATTCATATCTGGGCAACAGTGAAATGTGGCAACGTGAATCGACAACTGGCCCAGATAAACCATCACAATGTCCCTCTCAGAAACGGCCGATCACCCACAAGCACGAGAACACCAGTTTTCGTGAGCATCAACTTAACAAATGCGGATGTGACCGGCGCGCTTTCGCGTACGGAGCTTTTGTGCACGTCCGGCTTCGGGTCTTTCGCGCACAACGCTGCCACTGAACCCTACAGCCACTACAAAGGGCACACACGCACCCGCGCCTGTTTCCTTAAGGTTACGTAGTCGTGCATATCAATTTCGAAAAGGTTTCATACACTAAGCCAGACAGACAGACAGACAGACAGACAGACAGACAGACAGACAGACAGACAGACAGACAGACAGACAGACAGACAGACAGACAGACAGACAGACAGACAGACAGACAGACAGACAGGACAGACAGGACAGACAGACAGACAGACAGGACAGAACAGACAGACAGGACGGGAGAGAACAGACAGACAGACAGACAGACAGACAGACAGACAGACAGACAGACAGACAGACAGACAGACAGACAGGACAGACAGACAGGCAGGTCATGACAGACAGACAGGACAGACAGACAGGCAGGCAGGCAGACCTTTAGTGGGGTCCTGAGGAACACTACCTCAAGGAGCTAGAGCTGCTGTTCTACACTAAGCGTTTGAAAAAAAAAACGAAAAATAACAATGAAACGCATACACCGCGCTTGCATTGCCCTGTGAATTTCGCAACCTCGTAGTTCTGATTGTTGTTGCTAACCACGTAAACAATATTTTCGTGTGTTTGAGTCCAAGTGAGTCCCTTTGAGACAAGTTTTAGTGAGTCTGAGTCCGGGTGAGTCTGCTCGAGGAAAAGTGTAGTTTGTCTGGGTACGAGTGAGTCCTATAAGCGCGAAATAAATTTTTTGTGAAACACTGCACTGCTTGTGTGATGTGCAATGTGTATCTCCTTTTATATCTCTGTTTACTCTATTATTCTTCTCTCCTCATGTTTAGGGTAGCTAAGCGGATGTAGTCAAGCTAACCTTCCTACTTTTCACATATTCATTCTCTCTCTCTTTCTCTTGAGTGAGTCGGAGTGAGCTCCGCATTTTTCTCCGACCTACGGTAACTTCAGCAATATTCTCAGCCTTATATCGGCTTACGTTTAAACTTATCTCCACTCACAGTTCAACGTATACTGCCTTTTACACGCCAGCTTAGCATTTATCAAGAAGCGAGGTGAAGTAAAGGAGTGCGGGGGTGGGGCCTACATTGTCTCCCCCAGCCCCGCAAACTCTTACGAGAAGTTTTTGACAAAAATACCTGGTTTGATTCACCTCTAAAAAAAAAATGTCGGTAATGAATTGAGAGCATTGATAACTGGAGCTAGAAGATTTCAATACTGAAAGGAACCACTCAGATCACTGATTGTTTGAGCAGTTCGCGTTAAAGAGCTTTGACGCCATGGTAGAAAAAGGTAATTTATACGCTAGCACACCCATGAGTCGACTCACCCTGGCTCGCTTAGACTCACTCAGAGCCGTGTGTCTGAGTGAGACCGAGTGAGTAATGTTTTGGTTAGCATATGGTTAGGTCAGTACAACTTAAAAAAGAGAAAATAACGTGACTTTAGGCATGGGTGAGTACAGGTAAGAAAAAAAATTATGGGTTTGGGTATGAGTGCGAAATATAGTTCATGAGTGTCTTAATGGGCTCCACATTTCTTCTTCTTTTTTTCGCAACCTATATCGTCTAGCACAGCTTACACTTCTACACTTCTAAAGTGTATCCTTGTTTTTCTATCTTGTTCCCCTAGAGGCTGCTAACCGGGAACTCTAAACACTGCACCCATCTGAAAAGCTACATCCACGTGGTTAAAGGGAAGTGGAAATTTCGAATGCTCATCCTTCTTTGTTACACGCAACAATAATGATAACTAACTAGAAATAGTGCCATAGAAAGTATAGGGAATATCATTATTAGTAAGTTTGATGTAAAAATGAAGAAAGATTAACTAGACGAGAGAATAACATATGCCACTGGCAGAGATCCAATCTGCGACCTTTGAATAACGCGTCCGTTGCTCGAACGCGTTATTCGGAGGTCACCGGCTCGATGCGCCCCACGCCTTCACCAAATTTGAAGTGATTTATTGACGCTGGACGTCAGGGAAAGCCGAGAGACGTCAAGGGTTGGGCGTTGAAATGCGGCGGGTGTCAACGAGACAAAATCCGGACAAGCATTTCCTCGTGACCAGTGCTGACGCAGAGGCTTCCTGACTTGCTCATGGGCTTTGTCGTCGATCCTCTCTTCACTATAGCATTTAGCTTACATTTACTGCTAATAACGTCCCATGTACTTTCTTTGGCAATGATGTCTGTTAATTCTCATTAACCACTTGTGTAATTGGTTGAAGACCTCATGTAAACAACCACTGTAGCCGTGTCGCTATGTACGAGTATCCTTGTAAAATATTTTCGAGTTCCGTCCCATCAGGCCAAAGTCAAGAAAATATTTGACCTCTGATGAAAAGACAAGTGACTGACAAATATAATAAAAGGTAATTGTGACCGACGAATCTACGCATATTCACTTCTTGATATCAGTCATGTACTTCAGTGGTTTCCGTTATATCCAATGGGCTATCTTCTTTGCTGCAGTAACCGCGCTTGCAAGAATGCGCTCGTGCCGTGGCCGCCACCGTGCACGCTCGAAAACCCTTGCAGAGCTTCTAAACACAGATTCGCTCCGAGACGCCTGCCTATGCCAGCTTTGGCGTACTCTTTGAACGTTCATATATTACGCTTCATGCACTAAGCCCTCAACGCGAAATGAAGGAAGACGCCACGCAACGCAACAGTGCTCTATAAATGGGAGCACGCCCAGGGCGAGCTGAGTACATGGGTGGTGCAGCGGTGCGCGATGGCTCTACAACTGAAATTGAAAATGAACGAAAAAAAAAACACATAAACAGATGATAGCCGGTGATATAGAGATATCAAAACCAACCAGCTACCCCCAAAGGTTACGTCTAAGGGCAATCAGATAGCAACGCTCGCCGCACCCGCATACATCAAAAAGGCACCTTTCCGTTATCGCTTAATCTGTCTGCGCATCGAGCCGGTTTATTGTTTTCGAGTATTCTCATCTGCAAACATCTTAATGGAGATATTCGAAAGGGTGGAGTATAGATCCAAGCCAAGCCTGTGGCCTAGCGAGAGCAAACAACAGCAGTAGAAGCCGGGGCGGAGAAGAGAAGGCGGCCGCACCCAGAACGCTAGGTTCAATGGCGGTCGGCCGGCAGACTGTTATCTAGGTTACGCATAGCGGTCCGGTACCCAGCACGCGCGGGGCAAACGAGGTTTACGAGATTCCCATGGCGCGCGTTATTTGCCGATCAGACGAGTTGTGGGAGTACCGCACCTTCTTGTTCCGCGCTCAGGGTTTACGGACTGGCTTGTGCGGTATTGGGAACCGGCGTGTAAATCCCAATCTCACGCTAGAGTTGGGCGGGTGCGGTGCATCATGGCACGCCATGTGAAAACGCTTGGGTCAGTGGATGTGTGCCTCAGGAAATAAAATACTTTCCTATAGCAATGGTTTTGCTCCTATATAAGGGAATTGTTACAGCAAATGAAAGATTTAATAGAGCGAGAGATGACAGTAAGCATATGTATTATTTGTGAGGTAGTTATAAAGCGTGATAGCCGACAGCGAATCACTAAGCAACGTTGGAGAACTAGTCGATAATTAAGTAGTGTTGATATTATGCAAGTTAATGCGACACACATCATGGCACGTGTCTCGACATTTATGTTATGTCCTGGATATTCTGATAACCCAGTCGACAAATTACGCGCAGCAGTAATACGAATTAGAAGAAGGCGTCTCTATTCCTCAGTGCACTGCTGATGTTTGACATCATCCTAACTATTAGGAGAGGAGATACCGCGTCTACTGAAACCATCAAAATCAGGCATAACGACGTCGCTTAAAACAAGCTCTGATTATGAAATAGTAAGAATAACTTTTGGGGTATAGCGTCCCGACACCACGATGTGATTATGAAAGCGCCCCTGGGATTTTTACACGTGCACCCAAATCAATGTCGGGCGTCGATTATTTCTGCCTCCATGGAAAACGCGGTTGCCGCGGCTGGGACTCGAGCCCAAGACCTGTAAGTCAGCTGTTGATCAGCTTACCCAGGACACCACTATGACGGGTGCATAATTTGTGGAGACATCTTCATTTGTCTCTATCTTTTTTTTTTTAGGTTTATTATGGTAAAAGCGCCTTTTTCGTTTCTAAATAGTGCCTAGTTTGTGGGGAGAAGCGTTGTTTCGAGGGCTCTGGGTTAAGATTTTGAATAAACCATGGTCGTTTCTCAACAGGGTAAGTGGCATGCTGAGCGTCATGAATTTTTACCAACAGAGCGCACGAAACGACACTGCTGTCAAGCCCGGGTGAAATGGTAGCCTGATGCCTGTCTTTAATACGTTCCATTCCAGTCCTGCACATCAAAGTTCGATGTGTGTAGAACTACAGCGTTAACAAATCTACTTTGCTCACGACTTCTCGATATTCAGGCATACAGGGACGGTTCAGTGCTCTCCCATAGGTGAGTACGGAGTACTCGAAATCGTTACACATTTGTCTATACACACATGAACCTTTCGGGGTACGAAGGGACGGCTTTCAGCTCTCCAATAGTAGTGTACCGAGTACTCTAAATCGTTAACCACTTTTTCTAATCCCACGTTCTTTTTTAATTGTCCTATATGGCATGACCTCATTTGGCTGCAAAGCCAACGTCTAAATGTCCACCTGCAGATGTCCTTAAGCGAGAAACCTAGATCGAGAGTGACAGGCCGTCAACACAATCAGGACCATGCTTCCGACATCGGTAACTAACTCTCTCTCTTTCACTCTCCGTCTCTCAGCGTAAACATACGCACAAGTGGCCTCGCTTTGAACTAACGTCACAGAAAAGCGTGGCTTGAATGAAACTCCTGCATGAGCCAGAAGGCGTGGACAACGAGCAGCTTGTGCAAGTGTCGACGGGACGGCGTGTGATATGCGGCAAACAAAGAGGCGATGAAGTGGAGGCTTTGTTATACAAAAGAAAGCTTTAAAAAATGGTTGACAACTAAAATAGCAAGTAAGGCTAATTCGATTGAAATTTCGTAACTGTGCTTGGCTCTCTTCTTCAGCTTTCGTAAAGGAGCCAATCACCATTGAGAAATTGGATCCACGTTATGAGGCCTGATCACGACTTAAAGAAACCGCGTGCGCTGAGTCCATTGATTGATTGATTTGTGGGGTTTACCGTTCCAAAACCACGATATGATTATGAGAGACGCCGTAGTGGAGGGCTCCGGAAATTTTGACTACCTGGGGTTCTTTAACGTGCACCCAAATCTGAGCACACGAGCCTACAGCATTTCCGCCTCCATCGGAAATGCAGCCACCGCAGCCGGGATACGATCCCGCGACTTGCGTGTCAGCGGGCGAGTACCTTAACCACTAGACAACCGCGGCTGGGCTGCGACTCGAGGTAATACGGGCGTTCACGCGCACACAGGCGCGCGCGTTCACGCTCCTTGCGGAAAAAAAAATGGCCCCGTATCATGTTTCACTGTAAATGTGTTCATCGCTCATCGTGTGTAAGCTTCACGGGACGGCTTTATGCTCTCCCATAGTTGAGTACCTACGCTAAATTGTCAACAACTTTTTTTAAACACACTTCTATGGTACACGGTGTATCAAGATTGTGGGGCGAAGCTCCCTATATCGTGGGTCATGCATCCGCGATGTATGCAGTAGTAGTAGTAGTAGTAGTAGTAGTAGTAGTAGTAGTAGTAGTAGTAGTAGTAGTAGTAGTAGTAGTAGTAGATCGCCACCTCCACGGCCGGACTAGAGGAGCGGAACGCGCGCACCCTTTTCGATTGAGGAGAAAACCCATGCACGTTAATCATAAATAAAAAATATTTTCTTATGAAATAACTTACATAGAGTAGTATTGGTGGCTTAATCTCCAATAAATTTTGCTTTGAATTTGATGCTTACCAAAAAACTAGTATTAGAAGGACGCACTTTGAGCACTATCGGACCAGAAAGGGTTGCCACATTAAACTCGCTGGGCGTAACCTCCTTGGTTTTAGCAAGGTTTAGCGAGCGTTGGGCTGCAGTGCCATGAATATAGTGAAATAGTATATAGCCATGAACTAGAGGTGGTGAAAGGTGAGAAGTAGACACGAAGCGCAGGCCATAAGAAAGTGCGCGAGTGCCACCTGTCGTTTAGTCCATGGAATGTCTGCTGGATGGCGGTATTTCTATATGCTGAATATATGATGAAAAGATGCGAAATGGCGGTTTTTGGAGTGTTCACTAGATGAACGGATGGATGAATGGACGGATGGACAGACATATGCACGGACGGGCGCACGAATGGATGTATGGACGGCCGGACGCAGGGACGGACCCATGAGTGGACACACGGGCGAATGCACGAACGGATGGATGCATGGATGGTCGCACAGATGGACACACAGATGGACGGAAGCAAGAACGAACGGACGGACGGACGCATCGCACCACTCATCATCATGTGCTCTATGAATATGCTGTGATTTTTAAAGGCGATAGTCTTTCTTGGGGTACTTCAACGCTAATATTTTATCCGTATTTCTTTCTGTCTGTCTGTCGTACATTTGCCTGTTTGTCCACCGTAATGATGCCCTAAAAGGCACTAAACGATACCCCGAAGAGCCAACCCCATCCGCAGCACCAACCAATATTGCTCAAGCTTCAGCATTCATACTTGTGCGATTGTCAATTAAAAAGCAATAATTGCGCATATCTGACGCACCATAACAACACGTCTATATTCTGTATGTGTGTCTTTACTTTAAAGAAAGCATACATAAGTGATTAAGGACCGTAGCGCTTATCACGCTGCGCTCACAGTGCAACGCGATGCTCAAAAAGGCAAGTGTTTCCAACGCTTTGCTAAGACGACACGATGGTGGCACGTATACTCGTCGCTTAGCGTTCTACACCTTATCGCCTCCGAGACAAGGTCGCACGCCTTTGTTCGTTTTCGAAGATAACTGCCAGATAGCGCTCGTGTCTAACGTTCCTCGATGCGCTCATTCACCTTCGCTGCATGGATCGTGACATTCAAACGCAGCGCCCCCAGAAAGCAATTCACCAATTTTCTCACGCAGAACACCAAATAAACGTTTTGTTAACTCTCTCCGGACGAAAGACTCTTTCGACGACATTTGTTGTGAAACATGCAGATACGGGGTCTTTTTTTTTTTTTTTTTTTTTTTTTTTTTTTGCAAGGAGCGCGAACGCGCATGCCTCCGTGCGTGTGAACACCCGTATTACCTTGAGTCGCATCAGGAAAGCCACTCCCATGTTTCCTTCTCCAGGCTCGGTGAGGCCCACACGACTGCTGCGTGAATCTTGTACCCCACGATACACGCTTAGTTAGCTGCATGAACTACAACAAGCTGCGCGAACTAGGTGTTGATATAGTTTAAAGCGCGACTTTCTTGAAAACTAACGCAATAAATATGGCAACAAGGGTAAGCGTCCTCCCACTTTAGCCGCCCAGAAATTAGTGTTTCGCCGGCGGCGCGTCCACCGACTCGTTTTCGGGGATGTCTGCCTGGAAATTATGCCAGTGGAAGCCGTATGCAAATGGAAACCGCACGATGGTTCCAGGCTCACAGGAATGTGCTGCGTGGTTTTTGACGATCAAAGCGGCGAACGCGGCGCCGCTCATCTCTCGCCTTCGCCTGCAGCATGCGTGTAGCGTGCGATGTGCGAGGAAGCAGGGCGAGCAGCTGCAACCGAGAATTACAAGGCTACAGCCAACACGTACGCACATCGACTAGCCCACCGCACATCTCTACTCGATCTGAATTCATCCCTCGCATCGCACCTGTAGGCGTCAATGGGCAGCGCTGCTTCAAAGCGACCGACGTGGTAGTTTCGTTTCAAGTGTAGCGCGGAGAGGCTCAAATCACATCCAACGTGTGAAGCAATTTCGCTACGTTGAGAGAACCACCTCCTAAATGTTGGGTTTATACTCTTGGAGCTATATGCTACAGTGTAACGCGGTTGTTCCAAATCCGGTACGGCTGCATAGTGCGTGTATATAATGGCGTAGGAGCGATGGAACGGGTCGCAGGCTATAGTTATACGCCTATTCAAAAGTACGCGCGTTGATGTCCCTATCATCGAGATTCTAGGTCATACTTTCCTGGCTTGGTAGCAGTACCCTAGAGAACAGACATTTGGTCTAGTTGATTTGCTACGTTCAACGAAGCCGTAGCGTCGATAAGACAGGGACCACAGAAATAGGACGGGACGTGCGGTGCTCACAACGTGCGCTACTCACACTGAGAATAGTTGATAATGCATATCCTGTCGGCTTTCCGTGGTCCCTGCCTTATCAGCGCTATGGATTCACTGCTAACAGTATAGCTTCTACGTGCCTTTGCATTCATAGAGAAACGTGCACGCGCGGAAAACGTGGTGCCTGTGACCTAAGCTATTTGACCTGAGTTTGTCTAACCAAACGTAAACCTCGCAAGTGTGTTGCAGCCTGCAAGGACTTAAGTGCGTTGCGACCCAAAATGCGTATAACCAAAATGTTTTCTTGACCCGAAGACGCTTTCAAGGCACATATA
This sequence comes from Rhipicephalus microplus, assembly GCF_043290135.1. NCBI lineage: Eukaryota > Metazoa > Arthropoda > Arachnida > Ixodida > Ixodidae > Rhipicephalus > Rhipicephalus microplus. The sequence continues at coordinate 93,469,080 of NC_134704.1, forward strand.
TCTTGTTTAGTGCTGCAAGTTTTATTCATCTATATGTATATATGGTCTAAAGCGAGTATCTTTCATAATGGTACGGAACGCCAAACACCATTAAAATTACAAGAGAACGAAGACGTGGCGGTTAGCAATGATTTGTGGCAACCATAACCCAACTCTCAGCTCTCTCGAGTATTGCCGCGGCATGCGCCCAAGCGTGCTTTACACGTCCGCATTCGCGAAACGAAGTGTTAGGTCAACAGAGGCTGTGGATGATTAGTCTGGGATGAGATGGGCACAGGAGATGCTAATGGAGTAATTTACTGGTGCAGTGTATATCTATAGAGAAAATTTATTAGAAATAGGCAGACAGCTTGGCCTGTGCTAGTGCGCAATAGCCTATTAATAGTCAGTGCTCAATGTGCCGCCGACCTTCACTCGAAAGTGTACTCGCCGAACAGATGACTGTATAAGAGGTGATAAACGTTTGCGTGAAAGGCGATCTGTTCACCGACCGGACTGGCTTGATAAATCTGAGTATCGGACAGCGAAGGGTTGCCACAAAAATCAATTTTATGCATGCGTGTTTTCTTAACAAGTTCCTGCACGCCCTCAACGTCATCTTTGAATACGTATAGGGTCGAGAACGGAAGTAAATCTGGCAGTCAAGTAAAACAGCATTCACTTCGGTGATTCGCCAGTGCCCAGCTTGTATGTGTCCTTCTTACCATTTCAAGCAATGTTATAGTATGTGTGCCTGCTCTATTGCAGAACACACTTGTGAGAGTTTTGCGAGATTTACTCATGGGTGTGCACTGTTTTCTTCACGGGAAAAAAGGGGGGGTAGGCGGGGGAGGGGGTGTAGGAGAGGCACTTCTCGACCACCCGTCACTGAGATCCTTACTATTAGAATGCAGTGCAAAGACGTGGTGTTCGGGGGGGGGGGGGAGCAGCCCCATCACCTCCCTCCACTCTTTTAATGGTGTCAGTTTCTCTCCCAGCTTCACATACAAAAGAAAAAACGCTTAGTTTTGTACATTTACAGTGAATAAGCTTGTCAACGAGCATCTTCACATGAACGCAACTCCACTTGTAAACAAGCAGGTGTTACACTCAAATCAACTGCATGAAATACACAGTCGACAAAATGCTTCCTTCGTTCCAAAGGGGTCCTCCAAGCCTATCGCGATCAGATCCGGTTTCAATTCGATTGAGAAGCGACCTGTCGCTTTCAGCTGGAGGTCTCTGGCTTCCTAAAAGAAAGGCATTTGAAACTACACAAATGGAATTGCGACGCCGTGCACGTCTTACGTTTCCACACCGATAGCATACAAATCCGTCCGGGCCAGCCAACTCTTTGAAGCTCCGGAATTGGGAACCCTTACAGTTGTTTGCATCTCGGCGGTGATAATGAAAGCAGGAGCTACCAAACTTAGTCGTATATGGGAGATATAGAGTCACAAATATTCACTCTTAATAAGAAAAAAGAAAAGAAAGAATGGAATAGAAAAAAAAAGAAGGAAGAAAGAAAAAAAGAAAGACCTGAAACTTTTCGGGACTCACACAGGCAGAAAGAAGTCAACGGTCTGCCATAAAACGCTGTCACTTTGCCTCGCCTCTGCAGCGGCTTTGCATACCAGCTTCGAGCTATGACGATCACGCGCGTCGTCGCAGCTACCTAATTTAGGGAGGATAATTTTAACGGGTGTGCCGCAGCGAGATTGAAATCATTGCGCGTGTGACGTTTACGCACCTTCATAAATCTTGCGTGGCCACACCTGGCCAGACCTGACCAGCGGGAACGTCACGTTGGACGGGTGAGAAGTTTTACGGTACTGAGGTGAGCTCTATGCGTTATTTCTGGGACAGTAAGGGGGGACGAGGTCTAAATTTTTATCGGCCCTCAAGACCCTGCATGGTGTAGCGATGTTGCATCTTTGTTGTTGTTGTTGTTGTTAGTAAACTGACTTATCCTGGACTGGGGTGGAGATAAGTTCTTCTTCTTCTTCTTCTTCTTCTTCTTCTTCTTCTTCTTCTTCTTCTTCTTCTTCTTCTTCTTATTATTATTATTATTATTATTATTATTATTATTATTATTATTATTATTATTATTATTACTATTATAGCTGTTCTTGTTAAACTTGTAGTAGTAGCAGCAAGAACCTGATGTACGAGCAGTAAAGCTATAGCCCACCGTGCCACAAGTGGTGCTGGATATTCATTTCCATTTAGCCTTATGACCGATAGCAAATGAAGGGCATAGCTCTGCGAATACACGCAAGAACGTTCGAAATACGGAAATACGCAACACCCAAAACAACAACGCCGCTCGCGCGCTAACGTGCCGCGAAACCGTGAAACAGAGAAGCCGCTGGACACGAAATCAAGGGTTCGCCAAAACAGTGAGTGCCACCTCGGCAGCAAGCATGTCATCCGTCGAGTTTCCTAAACACAACTCTGGGGGACTCTGGCACTGCGATCGTTCAGCCACCATATGAATGATGGATAGTAGACAACTTTGCCTAGTATTGGTGCTTGCATCTTCAAACGCACTTGTGGCTTGGTTTTTTGCCGTATTTTGGTTTTGTTTCGAAAAAGAAAAGAATGAACTCTTGGGAACGTCGTGGCCCGATTCGAATTGGTGAGCCTAAAATGTTCGAGATGGTGAAGCGTAACTGCTAATCTTTGCTGAGCTTCGTTTTGCCACCAAGGGGATTTAGGCGACACGGAGCCAAACGGAGCCGAAAAAACAAAGATCGGACACATGCGTGTACTACCCGTCACTCTAATGCTGGCTGAGGTGCCGTGAGTAGCAGCTCAGTAGACCAGCGTCTTCCCCAGTGTCTTTATGGGAAACCCTATAATGTTATCAAAGCCATCGCGCGAGCACATTGTATCTCCCACTGAGCGCGAAAGGGCGTCGTGACTGGCCGTTGAAAGGTGTACCTCCGGCATCCCAGCTGCAGAGCCATTCGAGAAAACCGAATTGGACATTCGTATCGCGTCGACTTCGAGACGAACGGCACCGGCATATAGGGCCACGCAAGAGAGGTTCGGGTAAAACTCGACCCCGTATGGCTATAGTGTTAATGGATTACGGGCGGTGAGATGAAGCGCCATGGACGGATGCTTTAAGAGTGTTGGTGGACAGGAATGCCTTCGGTATGTAGCTCCGTGTCTCTAGATTCAGGCTGCCTTCGTGCCTGCGTTGCTGACACGGCGTATTACTGGAATGCGTGCAGAGACTCAGAGACTGGCGGACGCTGTGGAGGCGGCGACCTTCCTACTTGTGTGGTCCCGGACTCGCCGGACAAGCGTTACATCGGGTCTCTTGCTTTTCATTGGTTGTTGTTCCTTCTAAGGCGCGCTTCCGTAACGCTTAGTGCCGACTTCGATCACGCCGCGGCGTGTCTACACAGCCTCCTTCTCACTCTCTCTTTCGCGGATAATGGATTAGTGATTGGGTGGCTTAGCAAGCCTGCCCGGGCTTTCGCGCATGTATCTGCTCATGAAGGCTGCGTTTTATGCTTCATCGCGTACGTCTATGCGTTAGCTGCGTGGCGCTTCTGTGCATTGTGTACACCTAACATGACTGTGCACAGCTTCATGCAGTAATGCCTACGGCGACACGGACGATTAGGCACTGTGCTTCCTGTACCATGTTTTCGCGGGCTGTCCGACTGTATTCTACCACCTCTTTCTGTCTTTGTTTGTTCGTTTGTTTCTTTCGTTTTTCTATTTCTCAAGTCACGCGGTATTGAGTATGTCGTAACGCAAACGGTTCCATTTTCACGCCAACAGCGTGAATGTGAGGCAGTATCTGTACATGTCGAGCTTGACGTCTTGCACGAACGCAGAGAAGGAATGTTGTGGATGTGCAGTCGAGTACGCGTGGTGCGGAGAAATGATTCCGAGCGCGTGAAGCAATGTTCCACCGTAGCGAGAACAATGGCAGGTAATGGCGTTTGCTTCATAGTTTCAGTAACGCCTGCATGCTTGAGTGCATACGCTTATTGGCAGCAACATTTCGATCATATCACCGATCATATGCCTTTCGATCATGTCACCGCTGGCATTGATTGTTCTCTTACACAGTATTTGTGTTCGCAATGTAACCACATCACGACCACGTGACAATATATGTCTTTCAGGGATAACCGATAATTAGAAGAATCTCTTGTGATAAGATAATATATCTTCAGATCATTTCAACGGAATACAGTGATGTGTTTTAAACGCCAAGAGGCTCCATATCTATATAAATGTTCTAAGTGATTGCACCCGCCCCGCAACGGTGGTCTAGTGGCTAAGGGACTCGGCTGCTGACCCGCAGGTCGCGGGTTCGAATCCCGGCTGCGACGGCTGCATGTCCGATGGAGGCGGAAATGTTGCAGGCCCGTGTGCTCAGATTTGGGTGCACGTTACAGAACCACAGGTGGTCGAATTTGCCGGAGCCCTCCACTACGGCACCTATCATAATCATATGGTGGTTTTGGGAGGTCAAACCCCACAAATCAATCAATAGGGGATTCACCCGTTCAGGAAAATCACATTATCAAGGCATTCACAGTCCCAGTAAGTTTGGCGAACCGTCGGTCATGCAATTTTCGCATGTTTCTGCTCTTCCTAGTTCACTTCAAACCGTCCGTGTTTCAACATGGTGTTGTTGTAGCCATATAAAGTGAAATCGCGCGAACACATCTTAATTTGCTTGTCCACTTAAGATGTACAGCACTATCCTGTCCGTCAAACCTGTGTTTTTTTTCGTCCCATTCATCGCGATTTATTTCACTAATTATGCATAATCAACTGGCCCAAACGTCTACTGTTTGAACGTATTCGCAGCTCTATGAGTTCAGCGTGTCACGCTATTAAAGATTTAGATCGGAATCGAAATGACGTGAGAGAATTGGTCCCAGATTCGAAGGTGGTCAGGAGTCTATAGACATCGCTTTTTGAGTCGACAGAAGGTAAGTATACGTTTACATAGTCTCTCCGGGTGGCGATCAAACCGCGCATACAAATATTCGTATTCTTAGACACCATCCGTTGTGTGGATAATTGAAGCCTGTGCCGTTCTGTTGACGCTTTCCTGCTCCCTATCCAAAAAATAATTGTTCGCGCGATTTCCTATTTCTCTCTCTCTCCCCCAATGGGTCAGTGGTTTTCGCAGCTGCGACGGTTTGGGAAAATGGTGGAGGAGTGTGTTAAAGTACTTTCTTGCGTATTGCAGACACATTTAGCCTCTGCAAAGCGGCTTTTGAGTACCGCCTATCAGTGTTACAGCGAACTCTTCTCGTATAAATAAGGAAGTTCGAAGGAAGAAAAAAAAAAGAGAACGAACACTGCACTCCGTGGGGTGAGACGTTAGCGTCACCCGCACTCCCAAGAACAAAAGGCCCGCCTAATGCTTTTGTACTCTGTTCTCACAGGGTTGTGTTGGGGGGGGGGGGAGCTGGTACGAGGAGGGTAGGGAGGAAGGCGTTTCGGGCCAAATATGGGTCAAGCGTGCGCCACCGACGGTGAGTCTGGGCTACCGCGTTGACTATAGTGCTTGCATTCCGACGTGGCATTACGCCACCGGACTTTAAGTGTGTCAAATGGTAGGGTTGGGTGGTCAATATATGTATACGAGGAGGCTTGCAACCTGGTTACGGTGGCTAGAAGGGGAGCTGGAAGCTTCGACCACCATAGCGATGTGTGGTAGACGCTGCACATGACGTGTTTTACAAGACCTACAATGCATTTAGGTATACGTTACAAGCGATTATTAGACTTCAGAATTGACGGAAGATATCTAAAGAAAAGTTAACTAGGAAAAGCAGTCACGCTGCAGATGCAGCGAGAAGTGAAGATAATATCGCTGTACGGTCGTTGCATGTACTCACTGTGACTACACGCAACACGACGTCAACAGCCCGCTTAAAACTGGCACGCCAAGGACGACAAGGCACCTTTGACAGTGAAAGGTCCCCTGATCGAAACATCAACCAGCCCGTCTCAGGCACCCTTTTATATTATTCCAACCTAACCGCACACTGAAAAGCTTTTCAGAAAGGATGCTGCTAACAAAAAGACAGGTAGGGTGCAGAAAAAAGAAAGGGAGGGGAGAGGACTCATGTTTCCACAAATATACGAAGAAAAATAGGCAATGTTATAGTCAAGCAATCCGCAGGCAGCGTATTCATAACCATCCCAATTATCGCCAACCTAACTCGAGAGCTGTCACAACACGTGTTGGGTCGATGCCCCGCTTGCGTAACCCGGGAAATCGTCGCAACGGAGCCCAAGCACGCAAACGACGGATGGTCACTTTTCCTCTCGCTCTAGTACCGGCTTATAAGCGGCAGCAGCCATACGGCGTATACATAAGTTGCTCGACGTGCATTAAAGCATCATCCATCACGGGAGGCGGTCTTGCGAGCACGGCGCGTCGCCTCCACGATTTCGGAGCTCCGTAAGCGTGAACGGCCACAGGCGCCTCTCTGTGTATGCATACTCCGCGCTTGCAAACGCAACGCGGACTCTCTCTGCGCAGACCTTGTGCAAGCTTTCGCTGGTCATCGGTCTTTAGCGGCGTCGCCTCTCGCGATTCTCGCTCTTGCGCTCTTTCACTCACTTTCGTTTTGAAGTTGTGGGAGCCATAGCTACATTCAAAAAGAGGAAGGACCCAACTGAAAGGCATGCGACCGATAAGCATTGCGAAGAAGATGTGCGCCCCAGAAGTCTTGAGAAGAACTCCGGAGGAAACTGCATGTCGTTGTTGGGAAGTATTAACGTATGCGCATACGCATCGCAAATAATATCTCGCAACAGCCTGCGTAATGAATAGCGTTGTTATAGTCATTTTTATGCGTTTCGTGCTTACGTATGTTGGCAAGTAATACTTGCACTGAATCGAGGAATCTTATTGCCTGAATCCTTTTGTATGTTATCTCTGCCGAAGAGTGGTTTAATCGAGCAAAATTTTAACCGCCAAAATGTTATGTTGTTATGATTGCAGCGCATGTGCGAAGAAGTAGGCCCATGTGCTCAGATTTGGGTGCACGTTAAAAAACCCTAGGAGGTAAAAATTTCCGGAGTCCTCCACTACGGCGTCCCTCATAGTGATGTGGTGGTTTGGGGAGGCTAAACCCCACATGTCTATCTATGTGCGAAGAAGTGTACGCCTATCTTTAGTAACACGAAGACGTTAGGTTAGGTCAGGGCCCAAGGACACGTGAAATCCAAGAAGCCTCTTGAATAGCTATACGTGGTCCAGATAAGTGCGTATTTTTCAAGGAAAGGGCTTGATTTTTCTTGTGTAGATAATATTGCGGAGGAGTGTATTTTTTTGTCACGTGATCATGAGTGCCATTGTGGACGCGCATTGTCCCAGAAGGACAGTTTATGTCATTTCAGTAAGTCATGTTTTAGTTTGTGTCCGTCCTGTCTGCTTCTACTCTTGTGTCTCGTCCCCAATGTAGTGCATGTTTACGTAATACATCTCGATCGCCAATCTATTTTCACTCCGCATTTGGACAGGGCCTTGATGTGCCATGTTTCTCAACCAGAGTGTGAAGTTTTATCTGCGGGAAGAAGAAGGTGTTTAATGAGAAGATGGAGGAGAGATCGGCCTTGAAAGCGGGTTTCTGGCCTGCTACTCCACACGGGGGTAAGGGGAAAGGGGAAAGAAAGAGGAGGGCATGATGAGGGGTGACTGTGGTATAGCACAATGAGTCACTGCACACAATGTCTCGTTCGGTGTAGTACACGCACAAAAGTCTACATTATCAGATTCTCTAAAGACGGGAATCTATAAACCTGTCTTGCTTTGAAATGCGAGCAGGCCCTTTAAACTGCGTCGAGCATGATCCACACGTTCCCAAGCACCCAAAAGTTTCTCTTCCGAAAAGGGTCGGCAGTCTAGGTCATCTGTGAGACACTTAAGAGATTGTCCTTCAACTGCGTATAAAGGGCACACACACAAGATGTGATTATTAGTTTCTGGCGTGTTACACAAGTTGCAGTTAGGATTTTGCTCTTGTCCTATCATGCATAAGTATCGTCGCGTGTATGCAACACCCAACCGCAGTCTAAAAAAAAAGTAAATGAAGTCAATGAAGAAAGAGCCGATCTAATGTGCCATCTGTGTGCTGAAAAGCCAGTATGCGTGTTCCATGCCGAAATCAAAACGCTTGGCCAATCTTCACATCCCCCTACTTGGTATCGTGCTTCCTGAGCCTAATATGCGAGGCACGTACGCTTTCGGCTCGTCTTTGCGACCTCTTCGCCAGGTGGCCACGACACACGCATAAAGGCAGCGGTTATGATCATTCCTCACATTCGGTACACTCCTCTATAGTCTCTCTAACCGCTGGAATCTCCCACTCTATATTCTCTCTCGTTCCCAACACACCGGGCGTCTTAGCCGCAATGTCCTTCAGTTCTCGTTCTGCAATCCCGCCTTGACCGTGTCTTCCATTCTCCCTACAGCGTTCGCTTCGCATGCTTTTCGTGCGCAAACGCTGAGGTGACTGCTCATGGTCGCGTATCCTGCTTATGTTTCATAATTTATATTCCTCGCTCGTTATCAAGGGACTATAGCATAAATTATAACCGATAACGCAACGCCGCTGAAGCGGTGGCCCTGTATCCGCTTGGTGCGTTCGGCGTACACGCCGCAGTTTTTGGCGCACGCGCTCCCTGATGGCCGTTGCGATACGTTTTCGCTTTTATACCCAGATTTCTCGAGAAGGTAGCGGCGTTTGTTTCCTCTTCGAAATGTTCGCACCCGCTGCGATAAGCCCTTAAGGCTTCTGTGATGGCGTCAGCGGTTGCACAATAGGCATACCTCTGCCAAAACTTTCTCGCCCGAAAGATTTTTTTGGACTTTTTATATTTTTCTTCACTGATGTATGGAATCGATATGTACAAGTACTCAATCTCACGTTTGCGATAAGAGACAGCATAAGAGCATTGTGAGCGCCGGTGAATTTAATATGGTGGCCCAAATTCGAACTAGGTATGTAGTGTTGTTTTGTGACGTTTCACTCATAGCAGCACCAGGAGTAACCAGTATTATCGATTTAACACAACTTGAAATTCGGCGAGATGGTAAATATATATATATATATATATATATATATATATATATATATATATATATATATATATATATATATATATATATATATATATATATAGTTGACGGGAATTTTGAGTGCGAAAACACACATTCGCAAGGGCCTACCATATCCTGTCGTTCGTGTGTTCTGGCACTCTAAATTACCGTCAGTATATCAAAATTTAAAAAAAAAACAGAAATCATCATCATCATCATTCGGCTCTCTCAATTATCCTTTGCGCAAGCATTGTACAGATGAAAAAAGCATACCACTAGCTCAGACCTGCCATCTTTTCCTTTCCTATGCCAAAATATCCCTGCCTCCTCTTCATCAGCGCACTCCTCATCAACTTACGCTTCTTGCGGTCGATATGCCTGCCTTCGAAACCAACATCCTCCTCTCCACCACCTCTCCTCAGGTTTTGTCTCTATGAGTTAATGAAAACAGTCACAAGTAGCTATATCAAAGCGATATAGATTATGTGCGTGTCAGCCCAGTGAAGTGCACTGCGCCACTACTGATGCTGTATAATGCTCGGCTGATAGCGATGCCACCTAAAGTAAGAGCCCGACAGCTTTGCAATGAGGTGGTTGTTCAATTTGTGGACGAAGACTTTTAAATGGCACATTGTTTTTGGTCATGACGTGGACGAAGGCAGAAGTTGGCTTCTTCAAGTTGAAAGTTTTTATTAGGCCGGACTTGTGGTCGTTATACAAAAACTCAAAGTACGGCAAGCATGCGATGCACGCTATAGAATATTATCGGTGCGCAAAGCGTTGGTCGTAGGTAAACTGACAAGCGGTCAGTCGGCGCAAGCTTTTACACATGTATCATCGAAGATTCCAGCGTTACTACTGGCGGCAGTGTAAGTTCCAGAACGAACTCCAACGTTCGCGTTTAGCATGTATAGAGGAACGTTCTAGATTATCCAGAGAGTTTCCAGTCATTGTGGCGCGCTTTGCGCAGGGCAGCAGTTACACGTGTAATAAGGTAATAACACGAAAATAGAAGGAAAGCAGCACGTGTGGCGATATAGACAAAGTGTACTCACAGCATCCAGGGCGTTGACTTTGGCTCCGGCTAAGATGAGAGCTCGGGCGGTGTCGACGTAGCCGTTGGCAGCGGCCATGTGGAGAGCCGTGCGACCCTCCTGCGCGAGAGAGGAGGTATATGAGTGTACATGCTTACCCACGTTATCACGCTCAGTTCTTGGTGATTCTTCAATAACATCAACTTCAACACTATACGCCATTCCTCCTATACACAGTCTGTTCTCTGATGAGAACACGAGCTTGGACTTGTTTTGACATGCTATCTTAACACCTACCGGCACAAGAAAGACAAGACACGAAGGTACGACGCGCGCACAGCGTTCTATGATAAGGTTTAAGGCGTGAACTAACGTCATAATAGTGTGAAAACAGCGATGAAGAAATGGTCGAATGAGACACGACATGTCCATTTGCTTGAATGGATTTGATGGGTTGGTATCCAATATCCGTATCACTCTTTCACTCCAGAGCATGCATAGAATTAGTGACTGTGTTTATTTTTAGCTACTGTCCTTCACTTTCCAACTGGCATCATCACCACCATTCGGGTGTCAGCAGAATGTATTCGACAGAATGCACCAAACGATTCAGTTCTTTGCTGTTTTTTTAACTGTTCACTTATTTACTTTGACAACACAACCAGAACGTGTACGGCACCTACTATAACAACAATAACAATAACAAAATAAAAAATATAAACACTGCTTTTCATAGCTAGATCGAGAGAAAGAAATGCAACTCTGGTGCTTCAGCAGGCTGAAAAGCTGAAATGGTTGGTAAGGTTCCGTGAAGTACAGGTAAGGGATGGCGCGACCCAAACGACAAAAAGAGGGCAAAAAAAAAGACAAAAAATGCGTTCGCACCGTAAACTTGGAGGTTGAAGGCGGTAGAAAAATTATCATTTTTGTCGAAGTCGTTCATTGGCCAATCCGTCAGCTGACAGGAGTCGCAAAACTGCCGGCTGAGCCAATCAGTAGCACTGGACCCTGACGTCAGCATACCCATGACAGTATTCGGAAGGCAATTTTACATTGCTTAACCCAGCGTAGCATAACCTAACGCAACCTTTAGTTAACTAGATAGGGTGGTAAATGTCGCTTGTTTTATAAAACAACCTAAGGTGGTAGATGATGTGTGCAGTTAGTCCTGAGTCTCGACGTGGCACTTATACGAAGTCGTAAATGGTACAGATAAGGGCCAAAGCACAAAATCAACACCGCATTCACAGTTGGACCTCAGTGCTTAAAAGCACCAAGGCCTGCCGGTACTTTTAAAATGAATCGCCTCTCACACGACCCACTTCTCGAAGCTTATCGGAACATCCCAGACTCTTGGGGTCCATGTTCGTTTTTCGAAGTTTGACCCGTCATTTTCATTTATGCCAGTCGCTTCCAGCACATCATCTTCATTTTTTTTCTTTCCCGCCACCCTAATCTACATTTTCTGTGGTGGTCTGCAACCATTTGTTATTATATCTCTACGGGCAAGCGTAGGCAGCCTTAGCTCATCGTTAACGGCAAAAAGCTCTTGTCGTTATAAATTGACCTATGGCTCAACGTTTGGTCCTTGCATGTATCATACGGGTTTGCCCCCATTTTTTGTATTCAGGATATAAAGAAGCACGTACGCTTACGCATTCAAACGAAAAAAAAAATCAAGCAAGGTAAAAAGAAAAAGGGTTCCACAAGAGAGCCGTCAGGAGAGTGAAAAAGGTAACAGCCTTGGAGGGGAGCTGCTGGCCCGCGATTAGCTCTCCCCTCTCACATGCACCCTTCAAGATACATCACCGCCAAGACGCATTAACAGTCTTTCGCGATGTAGATGCGAAATATTCCTTCAGCCACGCTTCGTAGCGCTCTCTGCACCACCATGAAGGAACGGCAGGATTATTACTTGATATTCGAGGCAGGCATTTTCAGTGAGGTCGTACAATCATACATATGTTTCGACCAGATTTTCTTGATCTTTTCATGATGAGATTAGAGAAGATCCTCACATATTTGAAAAAAATTAAATTTTTAGACCCTTCGTAAGGTAGTCTGGAAGTCGCGAAAGACGTTCGCGCATACTACTCGGTAGCCCCCACGCAGATAGCTGGCGGGAGTTACTTTGTGTTGCGATGGTATTATACCCCGCAAATTACGCCATCGTAATTATACCCCGCGATTAGCAGCAGTACAGCAGCACATTTGTCAATCTTGAGCCTCGTAACCCGGTATAGGGACTTGTGAACGGAAAAGAAAGCGTTCGCTATTACTATTTATTCTTAATACCATTTAGGTTAGTCAAAGAGCACTGCACTTGTATCTGATCGTTTGTGACCGCCGTGACACCGGCACCGCTTTCAAGAACCATTACTTGATTTCCTGCAGCTAGAGTATAGACAATTGTTTCTTCTTTTCTAAATTACAGACTTCGTCCAAAATAGGAGACGAAAGTTTGCAGGTCCGCGGGCTATAGGAACAGTGACTACACCCTTGTGGCATGATTGTCTAGAGCAGACCTAATTCCGAGATTTTATAAGTGAATCACCATGTACTTTGGCAAATGTGTTATAGTACAGTCATACTATAGATGACGAATGGGGCAAAACAACATAAGAATCTTCTATCGCGTCCTGTCATGGCAGGTGTTGTACGCGTACGTGTGCGCGAACAACAAAACTCAGTGTACGGCGGGACGATACGCCCCTGCACAAACCGCTGTCCCAGTGGTTACGAAGAATGCTTATCCCATGCGGTCGGCTTGACCCGACCATACACACCACACACACGGCTCTTGTGGGAATAGAGCTCTGACACGTACGGAGGTCCACAAGGTATGCACGCCCCCGGCGGTTATATATAGCGGCGCGCCCAGGTCGAGATATGCTCGACCAAGGCAAATACTTGGATGCCACACCGCACAATCGCAGAACCCACTTCAGAGCCCGGGGAACACGATGTAAGATGACAGTGGTGAGCGCTCCAGGGTCCGCACGCGTGAAACGCCTCGTCTAAAGGCCATTGTTGCAAGTAGGTCACGTGTCCTCTTTGCGGCTGCGGGTGTCATCGGTCGTTATGTATACACCAGCCCGCACGTGCTACGCAGCGCGGTTTGCATGAGAATGTGCGAGGGAATCACGACACTGCGAACGTGAGCGCACTCTGAATAACCTTCCGTTAAATCACCGTTAAGATGACCGCCCCCATGGCTCAGTGTCAGATCATCGGGCGCGTTATTCGAAGGTCGCAAGTTCAGACCCTGCCGGGGACAAGTTATCTTGTCGTCCACTTTTCTTTCTTCGTATTTACACCTCAATAAGTTCTAATACCATTCCATATATACTTTCCCTGTCATTATTGTCGCTTGGTTCGCAATAACAATAGAAGCATCGTGTCATAATGCGCTGTTTTTTTTTTCAGATATCAAATAGACCGATAATTTAAAACGTCCCCAGGACTATGTATTCAGTTGACTAAGAGGAGCGTAGTAACTTGAACTTACGTGTAGTCAGCACAAACTTAGACTGTGACGAAAATTGAAGGAAATAATTAAACAATACAGTGAGTTCAATGTAAACGTGAACAGCCAAAGATGCTAATTCTTTACTGAAAATATTCAAAATAATACTTATTTAAAACAGAAACACAACTATAGCACATTTAACACAGAAAAATAAACACATTTCTTCAATGAATCACGCTCGCCTGACAAGTTTTTGTCGAAACTTGGACTACACTACTTTGTTCATAAAAACAATGCGCTTTCAGCGTTCTGTTTTGTTGCTGTGACAGGATTCTAATTACGGCATAGGATATGCATTTACTTCGCACACGCTTTTCAAAAACTTTTAAGGACAACGAGCTCTTGGCTACATGACTTTCATGAAGTGGCCTCGGTGTTCAAAGTGATGTAAACAAAACTAATAAAGAAATGTCGTCCAGTCTGTAAGTCGTAAAACATTGGATATGTTTGCTGTTATGGGCCAACTTTTGCTTAGTACGTTTTCTGTATTGCATCGTTCTGAATTTAAACAATAACAAAGAATGAACATCTGTATACGCTGTAAAATGCATATTCAACGCATTTAAATATTTAAAATATGAATGACTCAATCCTGAATTCGTGACATCGGGCAGGAATATCAATGGGCTCCTGCTATTTCGGACTAAGCACATTTTGTTTTATTCTTTAACCTTATCTTCCCCGCGAAGTCATTTTCAGCGTACAGCGACGTAAGAAAATGACCACGTGAAAACAGGCGGTCAGCAGTGCTACACGCACTTAACGCTTGTCTTGGTCCGTTTTAAACCCATCCTCGATCATTCCGTGTTGACCACCGGAGTCTTGAAAAGAACAGCGGCATGCCCAAAATGGCGTTATTCCGAGTGAAACTCTCATCGTGTCTTCATCCTCATCGAGACATTTTATGCAGACCAGACATATACCACCATGACCCATACGATGTATTCGCACATGGAGATATAAAACATTGTTCAACCCAAAGCGACACAGCCTTGTAGCCTACTGTGACCCGCTTTTACGGCTTACACCAAGAAAACTATTAGAGAAGAGCGCTCGTTGCGAAGCGCAGTATCTGTACCACGCCTTAAGTGCAGGCTTTTCAGTAACAGTGGTACATTATATAATCTTCAAGAAGATAAAATTAAGGCAGACGAGCCCTGGTGGCGCCAAGCCTGCGAGGAAGTGCGGCAGAAGCTGGCCTTTCAGGGGCGAAGATCCTTTTATTCTAACCGTGTCATGCGTCACACGTAACCAAGAAAAAAAGAGACGAGAAAGAAAAGAAGGCAGTATCTCCCAAACAGTGTAATAGGCGGCGCTGTCTTATAGAAGTACATACAAACTGCGGTTGATTGAGAATATTCTAGATGGCGCTGTACCGCTACTGTCCGATTAGCTGCGGTGCGGGCTGTGCCTGGGTACGAGAAGAAAGACTGCTTCTCTCAGTCTCCTGGATAGTCACCATACATGACGGATTGTTGATGGGGCATGGACGAAGCAGAGCGGCGGCCACATTGAAGACGCTTGCGCTCGGCTTCCTTGGCTCGTGTTTCGTCGGTGTTACTCGCGCGCCGTCTGCATTCTCAACCGCGATCGCATACATGGACGCATGCATGAATGAATGGACACACGGACGAATGGACGGACGTGCGCTTCGCGCCACTCATCATCATTCACTCCGTGGATATGCTGCGATATTTATTGTTTTTCATTCCGTTTTATGTTTTTTTTCTCCTTGCTGCCTTTGTTCTTCTCTCATTCCGTTTTCCTTCTGTCTTTTTTTTTCTCGTTAATTCTAAGTATTTGTTTCTCACTCCTAATCTATTTCGCTGTGTTTCACTGGTATTCCTGTTTTTTTCGTTATATATTTTCTACTATTCTAACTCTTTCTAGTTTTCACCTGCTTGCTGTATTTTTCTGTTTTTATACGTGGTTTTGTCTGCGTTATGCCCAGCGACGACAACGTACAGCAGCCCGAGTTTATTAAGGTTTCCGCGTTTAGGCTAGACAGAAAATAATTGGAGTTGCCTGAAGCAGACATCGAAATTATACTGCGCCTATACTTTCTTTTTTAATTCTTTCGAATTCTATATTTGCAGGCGTAAAACACAAATATCAAAACTGCTGTTCTGCCTTCTATTCATGGTACAGTTCTCACACTTACCGCATCCGCTTCGATCCTCGCTCCGATGCGACACAGTTCGACAACGGTGTCCGTCTGTCCCGCCACGGCTGCCTGGTAGAGCCTCTCGGCCAGGGTCGGCACATGGTCTGGGCCCGCCATTTCCACTTCCTCCGGCAGGTCCACCACGTCACAGCAAGGGCGCGATAGTGTGGACCCCGTGCTTCACTGCTGCCAAGAAACGGCGGCGCGCACTTCCAGCGGCACCACCGGCTCCGACCGCTTCCTCCCGAGGTCCCGGAATTCGGAGCGGGAAGACGCCGAAGAAGGTCCGCCATTGCGGCAAGCCTCCCGCATGACCACGCTGGCTCCTGCGCGGACAGAGGAGAGCGAAGGGGCTTCACATACAAGTAACGTGACATCAAATCAAGGGGTTGACGAAAGATCATTTGGTCAGGAGCAATCATGGTCAAATGCTAAAAAAAAGAGACGCCGACCAAAAAATGGCCCTACGTCCCCAAAGGGAATCGTGAGGAAATGCAAATGCCCATAACGGCGTTTCGCACGTGAGAACCCAGCGTTAGAAGAATAATGTTTTCTTCTTTTTCTTACACCGTGCAGCTGTTCACCACACGGGGCGTTTTTCTGTCGCGAGAAACGTGCATGGTATGCGTTTCCAGCTGTAAGGCCGCGTTCAAACTGAGCATTCCGGCCGCCGAGAGTGCTCCGAATCCGGTTCGGCGGCAGCGAGATCCGCCGAAAGGTTCCTCTCCGCGCCGGACCGATTTTTGCGTCGTCTGCCGCCGGATCGGTCACCGCGGACCAATAAAAGCGCTAGTCAAGGAATTTCGAAAAATGGCGGCCAATACCTACTCACTTGTTATGCCACAGTGCACGTAACTGAATGTTGAAACCAACGGGAGTTTAACCTACTCTGTGCCTACTTCGCCTCCGTATTTCCTGAAAGAGGTGACCGAGCATGCTGTTGGCGTGACCGAGCTTGTTGCGGTCTTGCAGAGCAAAACGAACCCACCAACGCCGCTGGCGTCGGTGGTTTTTCTGCTCTTCGTGCATTACAAGACAGACACTTGCCAGCAAAGCAAGCAGTACTGTCTTTTCTTGCTTCTTGCGTACGAGAATCGTCGAAGTATACACCACCGGATAGCGTAGTAGTGTTTGCGAGCCGCGACAACAACCGGGTGACAACGCATCCATCCCGCGTTCGCCCCGTAGTAGATGGCATATTCGGTGGCGCGGGGCGTGTCCAGTGCGAACGACGCTGCGTTTCGGCGGCAGGGGAATTTCAGTCACTGTAGAAGGCGAATGTTTCAGTGTGAACTAGGCATAATAGCTAGCGTGCATGGTTAAAGAAACGCTACAAACGCGTTTCAAACGCACCGACTTGAGAGCGTATCAAGTCACGTTCAAGTCAAGGGGTGGGGGATCTGGTTGCTAGGGGCGAAGATAAGCACGTGAGCCCACAACTGTTGCTGACAGTTGCCGACGCCGAAGCATGACATTGTGGGGGCTCCGGTTCCTAGGGACGCACGTGCCCGAAGCTGTTAATTTTTATGAGAAAGGGCGGTGGACGGATCCCGACGGACGCCTGACATAGCCCGACTAAGAAATGCGTTCGCATTTAAAAAACGCTTCATAAATGACACAGGCGTTTCGGCACCGGTACGGGGGCTAAACAAGGCTCCCGTAGTGGAGCCGAAACGCCTGTGTTATTTATGAAGTGTTTTTTCTTGTCATGCATCCGTCTGATGCATGCTCTAGTGTTACAGGAGGAGGCCGACTAACAGACGGACGGATGAATGAATGCTTCGCCCGACTCATTATCATTCACTGCGTGGGTATTCTATCAATTTTGCGTCAAATTTGTATCTGAGATTGTGAAAATATGATTTTGTTTCAAGTTCCGAACAGCTCCTAACTATCAAATTCCTGTCAACAGTTTTATATTATTCACAATTGCAACAGAACCGCTGTTGTTCTGTTAAAAAAAACGCCTGCAAGCACAAACTTTTTATACTATCCGGCGACTTCAATGTAGACGGTACGGACTTTAGGACTTAGTTTCGCCCACTCGTCACTAGTCACTTTGTGTTTAACCTCCTTTGAACCGAGCTGATTCTGCCCTTGGATTACGTGAAATAACTGTGACAAGTTGTTTCACTTCTGCGCGTGCGTGCATTCTCCCTCCTAATGAACGCACTAGGCAAGTGGCAAAATAAAGATCACCCGATTCCGCGTGTATTCTTTTATTTGCTTCAGTATTAACCCCAAAGTTTCTCTCAAAATTTGTTCGAAAGTTCAAGTTTCATACCATAAACCAGCTTCACTAATGTGTATCGGTAAGTTTAAATTACTCTTGGGCAATTTAAACGACTTGCAGTTTGAAGTATATAATTGTAAGAGCTGCATCAGTGGATGATACCGGATGTCGTCAAGGGACGGCTTTCAGCTCTCCCGTAGTACATTACTGTAAATCGTTAACCACTTCTTCTAAGCACACAGTGGGATGGTTCTGTGCGTTGTCTCAGCAGAGTACTATGTACTGTAAATCGTTAAACACACAGGCGTTAACAGATTTGTCATCCCTTTATAGGTACTGTAAATCGATTGTAGCGACTGATACTGGGATAGCTTATTGCTCTCCAGCAGTAGAGTACTTCACACTCTAAATCGCCGAACATTTGTTCTAAACACAGGTTTCACCGAGTATTTCTAAACACATTGCGTTCTGGGGCGGCTAACTGCCCTCCTATAGTAGAATACGAAGTATTCTATATCGCTGAACACTTTTTCCAAGCACACGTTTTTCGCTGTTGCTCTGTTGACGTCGGGACCGCTAATTTCTCTCCCATAATAGAGTACTCCACCGCACTCTAAGTTGTCGAACGTTTGTTCTTAACCCTATACCGAAGGGCGGATGATAATTTAAAAATGTTGATCAAAACACATGCTTTAGTATTAAATCACCTTGCCTGTTCAGTAGTTACTTTGCTGCGTATTACTGCAGTTGGAGGACATGGCGTTTCTGCCAGATATGCTGAGCCAGCGCAAATATAGAGGATGCACTGGGCGAGCATGGTTTCAAGGCATAAGCGTATGTAGCGCTTGCGTATTCTCGTTGTATTAAAATACTTGTGTGGCACGATCAGCAACTCGAATACTCCGCCATGATGAATCAGTGGTCACTGTGCTATGCTACTGTCCTACTGAAAGGTTCCGTATGCGATGCCCAATGATTCCGCATATTTCTGTAAGAATCTTACAAAAATATATGGAAAACACTTGGTTTCCGTATGGAAACATATGGAACTATCGGACTCGCATACGGAACGTTTCAGTAGGGTGATCTGGGGGTTGTGGTTTTCATACTCAACACGGTGGTTTCATTTGAGTGTAGGTGAAACGGGAGAGGCACTGTGTCATGTCAATACACGTGAAAGAGCACGAGGTGGCCGAAATTTCCACAACCCTCCGCTACAGCGTCTCCCATACTGATATTGTGGTTCTAGGACGTAGAACCCCAGATATTATTACATGTATTCAAATTTTCTAGACGGAGAAGCGATGGCTAAAGGTGGACCATATACATTTATTTCTTAGTCTCCAATTGTATATGTGGCCATGCGTGCAACCAACACTTTTATAAACGTAGACGCAATTCTAAGAAGCAGTGTAAATAAAGCCTGTGTGTTCACGGGTGATGTGAGTGGTCGCTCAAAATGAACCACGTAGCGAATTGTGAAGATCATTTTGATATTTGCCGATTCCGTTCATGACGCATTCTCGCTTCTTAATTTTTTGTCCGTGGTATGGCAACCGCTCAGCAATATTATGCCTGTCAACCAAGACGTAATCAGAATACCACAGAACATAAAACAAAAATTTAACAATATGTTCACTATGGCCGCAGCATTGCATGGGCTGTGACACCGCGTTATTTGCCTTATACTTTTGAACATTGCGCATGAATAGCCATATTCCTTCTTTCAGTATATCTTTTTAGTGCACGATGCAAGTACATTTCGCATGAAAGTGGATGCGAAGTGACAGTAGACCATAAAATACGGCTACTCTCGCATATTTGGCAACTGTTAGTCACAGGCATGCCATACCGACTTTCAATTTGATGAAGCGGTGTTGCCTCTAAAACGCAATATCGTATTACTATTACACAGCTCAGTTTGTGCATGAAGAAAAGAAGCAACACTGAAGAAGGAAACGCAAGAAAAGAAGCAACAGCGACAAGCGAAACAGAGGCAACGGGATGTTGTCTGTGTTGCCTTGTTACCTGCGTTTTCCTTCTTTAGTGTTGCTCCTTTTCTTCATGCTCCAAGTGAGCTGTGCTATATAGCAATACAATATTTTAATGCGCCAACTCGCCCAGTCTGCAGTTTTGTCAAAAACAAAAACGCAAGGCTGAACAAACTTTCTCGCTCTTTTATCTGACGAACTTCGGTGTGCCGCTTTCCAACTGCCGGCCATCTTAAAACGCATCGCTGTTTCACTCAGAGGCGGCCTATCACAAATGTAGTGATAATACACGCCCGTGGCTGAAAACTTTCTCCCCTCCCCAACTTAGACATCGTCTCCTTTTAGCAGTGCCCCACTTGCGTTGTGCCCACCACCTTGCCACGGCAGGTGCGATCCCCGTCTGCATGCGGCAGCGGAGAGAAGGGGCAGGTCTCAGTTTTGCCTGCCGGGCGGAAGAGGCCCCATGAGAGGCGGTCACCCCGCAGTTGACCAAAAACAAAAGCACCAAAAGTGAGGAAGTTTTGAGGTGGTGGAAATGAGGGGAGGCCGAGCCACCGCCATGGCCACCGGATACACGCAACGCCCTTGGTATACTGCGGCTGCTTCTGCTGTTGCCTTCCACCCCAACCCCCTCGAGATGGGGCGACGCACCTGCTCCACTTGGTGCTCACAAGCAACGCTAAACGCCGGCCATGATATTCTACATGGAGCAGGGGAGGGTGGTACAGCTCTTAGGCTTAGGTTGTTGCGAGACTAGGAGGCAGTGAATTATAGGCGTCGTTTCGAAACGAAGACTGGTGTGCTTCCTTTGTGTCTTTGCTGGGTGAGCAGGCGAACCACGTTACTTGCCTCTCGTTTTTGCCTTGACGAAGCACACACAACGGGTCCATTGATTTTATATCATTCCTTCAGCCGATATGGGAATAAGCCCCGAGAGAGTATTTGATTACCTAATTCAAAGTCACGTTTATTCTATATCATCAGCCACTATTAGTCAGTGGCTACCGCTGATGACGCAATTTGCGGTGACCAGCTTGGAATGCTTGTGATTCGCCGACGAGAAATGTGCGGAGGACAAAAGCGCCACGATATTGTTCTTCGTCACACAATGGACGCTATATACACTTCACTGCATTCTGCTTGGATATTACCGTCATTGCAGGAAAATCTTTGCAAGCGGTTTCTATTAGTTATACTTGTCATTTTGGGAAATTTCGGTCCTTGGCCCAAGCTTTACCGGGGTCCGTCCGAATGATCAAACGCTCGAAAACACACGGCAAAGCTGGAATATGCACAAAGTTAATTTGGTTTCTGCGATTAGGATGAACAGGTGTCAATAATAAATAAATTTAACAAGGTGTACTTTTTCTTCTAAAAGGGCCCACAATGCTGTCTTAGCCTGAAAAGTGTTGCACTGATCAGTTCAAGTTGATGAACATGACCCTTTCGGTACACGCGTTTTACATTATTGTATAATCGGCCTAACGATGAATTTCGAAATGTCGGTTAAGCCATTATAATAATAATAAAGCCCTCAATAATAGTAAACACAGCAATGAAGACTTCTGCTTGAGTGTAGCAACATGAGCCCACATCTACATTAGCTTGACTTGTACATTTGTGCGCGGATGAAAGAAGACCGATGGAGAAAATGTGCCTAATTTCTCGATATGAGCTAACAACGATGGCGTATTGGATTGATCCCCCGACGAATGTCGCGTGCAAAGCGAATCTAGAATGTTTTTCTTTCGCTGAGTGACGCGCGATCTAACTCACCATGTGCGCATGTTCACAGAATGTGAGACGAGTAAAAAACAAAAGCATTAAATTCCAGCTATTTAGACACGCCACCTCGAGTTTGACGACTACGCCATCAATAGAAACTAAAAGTAAAAAAAAAAAACTTCGGAAAACTTCACCGAGCTGTGTAATTACCATACACAGGAATGCGTCTGTCGATAATCGTTTTTTGTGTCGACAAGCTCCTGATGCGATTACGTTGTTATAAAAATCACGCCGAGATGAAGACCATCTCACGAAAGGCCACAAAAGCGGCGGGCCTTCGGGGCGAAACAGTAAATTTTCTGGCTCATGGGCACGCGCATTTTCGGCGGAGCTTGTTTCTATGAAAGCCCCGAGCGCTTAAAACTTCACCTGTCGATCGGTTGCATCGCCGAAGAAGCGCCAGACCAACGAGCTTTCGCAACGTATGCGCTTTCGCTGCTTGTGTAACGCGTGTGTCGTCATTTTTAGTCAGTGTGCAAGCGAAGGCACTTTCCTTGCCCAAACTTAAGCTGCTCTAAATTAATGTCTGAACAAGCCCACCGACAGGATTGGGAGGCGGAACTTTCACGACGATCGTAAGTCTTGCGCTTCTTTTGTCCTGTTTGCATTGACTCTTTCACTTTTGCTTTCTTCTATCAAAGGCGGACGGAGAGACAGGGGTGAAAAGGCGAAAACGCGTTTTCACTGTTTGCGCTGTGTCCATCGGCCCTCAGCAACTGCGCCTGCGCGTAGCCTATTTTACTGGTTGGGACGACGGGAGGAGACAAAATAGACAGGAAAGAGCACTGACTCTCAACTGAATTTATTGAAGGTGCTGAGACCGCTTTCATGGAGTGTGCAACAGCAGTACTGCTGCGCGATGACACATGTGTGGTCATGAAAAGTATTCTTAAAACAGAAAAGGATACTCTCTCGTGGAAACGAGAAGTGATTGTGTACTGAGGCATAGATCCGTGGCCTTTATTATATAAAAAATGCTTTGATTATCTCTCTTTCAGTCTTTATTCTTGCTTTCTTTAAAAATCGTGTTTTGGGAACAGAGGACTGCACTTACATTCTTTGCAGTGTACGGCCATGCGGCTACCAAAACCATTCTTCATAAAAGTGATCGTAGCAACTTCTATAAAACCGGTTGACTGTCGGTGCTCTTTTGTGTTCATTTTGTCTCTTCTTACCGTTGTCGTGCTGTTACTAGAATACAACGAAAATTGACTAGCTCATCCAAATTAAACTATTGTTGCGTATTAGCTGCCTCTCCCAAATTGGAGCAATAGAAACCGCTTGCAAAGATTTTTCTGCAATGACGGTAATATCCAACTCTGACTTTTCCAGAGCAACCAGGTTCCATTGGTCACTGAGTGATAGTTCTCTCTAACTTGTATTGTTATTCATCATAATCATTATGACTAGGCCCACTGAAGGGCAATGATCTCTTTCATGTTTGGCCAATCAACCTGGTCCTGTGCTTTTTGGTGCCGCGTTATACCTGCGAACTTCTTCACCTCACACTGCCCGCCTCATTTTATGCCTCCACCTCACACGTTTGATTTTTCTTAGAATACAGTCAGTTCTTATACTGCCCATGTTCTACGTGCCCAGCCCGTGTTATTTCTTCCTATTGCTGGTATTATAACGTGTATAATCAATAGCCATAACCACGGTGACCATAACACACCACAGCCTCAATAGTATAGTTTAACACTTGGACTTCGGTCGTCTATTATAACTTAATTAAACTATACCTTGATTTACAGCCACCTAACTAAATAATATACCTACTCAGATCTTGTGTGTTAGGAACAATGGGATGGTGCAACTTTTAGAAAACGTGTGCTGACTCTGTCTTCTTTTTTAGTGCGAAACATACGTGCAAGAAACAATTGTGGCAAATGTTCGAAGTGAGGGGCACTTTAGGGGCGCGGCCTGTCCATCCATCTCATGTGGCGTGATCACGCTCACAGGAAAGCAGTCAATGCAGGTCATAACAAGGCAAGAAATGCCCAGAATCAAGTAAAACGGACCAGTAAGGCCTAAATAATTATAATTAACAGAAATAATCTTGTATCAATGACGATTATCAACTTAAAATTGCTGAAAACGTTTTGGAATCCCACAACGTGACTTTGGGGCCGCACAAGAGAGGGCACCACAGCTTTGCTGATCGAGTAGAATGCCGCTTCCCCCACACTTCAGCAGTGCTGCGCCGCTGCACTGATTGGGGATATAACTTGACATACCTTGCTGCAGGTGACGTGTATTTCAACTACCATAATAAGCAGCCTGGGAAGTCGATTAAGCATAGCAAAAAGTAAAGCTACTGTCACACACCTATAGTTGGCGAATCTTCCTATCAAGCGTTCATGCAAGCGATTCGGGTACACGTAAGCCCGGAATTGTGTGCTCTATAGCGCAACCGTGAATAGCCGAAGGTGGCTCGTGGATTCCATTACATCGTACAACTGGAGCAACAACAAATAATTCGGATGGTGACAAGATAGAACACCTTTCCTTGCGCGGCAATCTGATGCCTATGAAATCTCTTGTGCTTCATATACGACAACTTTGGTCTAACTGCTATAGCATGCAGGCACCGTAGGAACTAATCTACTGTAACACGCCATCCACGCTTCTTTCACAGAGTTACCTACACAACATAAAGTGAACATGCGGGACACAACGCAATCAAGCAGCCCTGCCCTGACCGCAGCAAGCGCGAGACAGTTGTACAGTGCCGAAGCAAACAACGCAAGCGAAACATTACGAGATATACGCCTTCAAGTGGAGCGTCGCTACAATCTATACAGATGCGACAGTGATGGCGGTCTGTATAACCGCAGCAATTACGCTCCAATATCGGGTGATGTCGCCACCGTGTCATCGAGGCAGTGTCCAGATAAACGAATGAGAGCGTGTCGGCAGTTTCGGCAACGTTTGAAAGCAGCGCGGCCTGTCGGTGAAAAGATGTGGCCCCTGGCGACTGCAGGCCGTATCGAATGGTGTCATCAGCGCCATCATCATAGCCGCAGTAATGGAAGTCGCCGCACCGTCTTTAATGCTCGCAGAAGAATGTTCAGACACCAGCGGCGAGGATAATTACGATCCTCCGCATATTGCGTTGACTTCAATCGTGGAGGCCACACAACCGCGATGTCTGAAGTTCTGGTTGGTCCATTGTCTCTCGCTATTTTTCGCTTTCCTTCCTGCTCGACGACCACCTATCTTGACCTGTTCACCATGTAGCCCCGCAGTGCCACAAAGACAAACCGCATCTTCCTAACTGGGAGAAATAGAGTGAGAAGAAGCGTGTAATAAATAGGATGTTGCTGTGACGCATTGTTTACACTCCAAAAAAAAAAAAGTCTTTTGACTCTTCGAGCCGTTCCCTGAGAAGGGTGGGACTGGACAGAGATTAATTGCATTTTCGCTCCGCTTCATCCGAAGGAAACTGCCACACTTGGAAAAAAGTTTAATCATTGATTCATTTCTGCATTCTCTTGTTAGTCTCAGACACGGGAACACTGTTTGGAGACCATTGTGCTCTCTTGCTTGCGGATCAGAAACCTTGAGAATTACTAAGAGGATTCAACTTAACTTGAGGACGACGTAGCGAGCAGTGAAAAGAAAAAGGATAGGCGTAACCTTAAGGGATAAAAAAAGAACAGAGTGTATTTTACCTAATTGGCTTCTTTTAGCGGGATGGCTCAGTGCTCTCCCATAGTTGAGTACGGAGTACTCGAAATCGTTAAACATTTGTTTTCTAAACATTGAGTGCATCATGGACTAAACGGGTGTTAAGGACATCATAGTTGAAATCAACAAGAAGAAATTGTCATGGGCAGGGAACGTTGCACGAATGCATGATAACCGCTGGTCGTTATGGATCACAGACTAGATTCCGAGCCAAGGCAAGTGGTGAAGAGGAGACGGAAAGTTAGTTGGGCAGATAAGAAATTTTACGGCTATAGAGTGGCAGCAGCAAGCTCAGGACCATGTTGACTGGTGCAACGTGGGTGAGGCCGTTGCTGTGGGCGTGATCGGACTGATGAAGATGTACATCTCTTCGTAAAGTAATGAGATATATATATGCGCTGCGGCGAGAATCATCTCCAATCAATGCTTAAATAATAATAATAGCTGCAGTTAAACGCCTCCTAACCACGATATGCTTATACGAGGGACGCCGTATAGTAGAGGGCTCCGGAAGTTATGATCGTCTGGTGTTCTTTAATGTGCACTGACATCACACAGTGCCCGTCTATAGCATTTGCCTTCCTCGAAATGTGACCGGCGCCACCGGCATCGAATCCGCGACCTTCGGGTTAACAGACATGGAGATGGAGGCGGAAATGTTGTAGGCCCGTGTGCTCAGATTTGGGTGCACGTTAAAGAACCCCAGGTGGTCGAAATTTCTGGAACCCTCCACTACGGCGTCTCTCATAATCATATGGTGGTTTTGGGACGTTAAACCCCACATATCAATCAATAGGGTTAACAGACGAGAACCATAACCATATCGCCACCGCAGTGGACCCCTCCCGGCTTCGCTGCAGTTCCACCTGTTGAAAAAGATGCTTCGCGATATGAAAAGGCGCTCCCCACAGCATCGTTCCTGGCACTCGGCGAGGTCACAAGAAGGCAGCTGCAGAAGCGGCTGCCTGTCGCGCTGCTTTAGAAGACTCCGTTGACTTTCTGGCGTCAGTCGCGTTGCCTCCGGCGCCAGAGATTGTAAACGCTCCCGAAGTCAAGGTCTGGAAGGAGCAGTGGCTTGCGTTCCGTGTTGTCTTTTGTCGCACGTGGTGACCCCTTCGCGAAGAAGCTCGCTGTGTGTGTCGCGGTCCGCTTTTATGTGCGTACAGCGTCGAACCGGTTGCGAAGAGAGCGGGGCAGTTGATGGCCCACCACACGCGCGCAACGGGAGTCAGAAATCGCGTACTAACAAAGCACTGCGAGTTTGTTTACGGAATGGAGACGTCCGTCTTTGTCTCGAGAAATAATTGGTTGGATGCTTCGAAGGAAGCGTTGCTTTGCTTTTTTGTAAACGATAAGCCGAAACAGGAGGCATTCGCGATGTACATCTCGGCCAAGTTCCTGAAGAGTTTTTCCAAAGATCGTTGCTTTATTCAATATCAACTTCATTACTCTATTTTAACAGTGAAGCTGCCCTTGTGAACCCTGTGCCGGTGTCGTCATCTTTTCCGTCAAAGGCGTTCGCTAAAGCTTACCCGATCGACCACGGGTGGCTGGTGTGACGGAAGAGGGAGTTAATAAAGCAATAAATTGAAGAAAATAACTTCTATAGGCGAGAAGAGGCTATAACCCTGACTTTTCAAAGCCGTGGCGTTATGTGCCCACGCTTGTTCGACATGGAAGAGAAAGAAAAAGAATGAATTGCAATGAAGACAGT
This sequence comes from Rhipicephalus microplus, assembly GCF_043290135.1. Lineage (NCBI taxonomy): Eukaryota > Metazoa > Arthropoda > Arachnida > Ixodida > Ixodidae > Rhipicephalus > Rhipicephalus microplus. Next base: position 93,496,299 of record NC_134704.1, read on the forward strand.
AAAATAACCTACGCTAGGTCTGGTTTGATAGATTACACCCAGACCTGGAAAAAAGCGGCGTTAAGAGCAAGTTGAGCGCATATGAAGGCACGAGTTTGAAAGGGCAAGATGCTCTTTCGGGTCAAGTGCGCGGAATAATATTTTACGGGGAAGACGGGTCACTTCCTTCTTACGGGCCTTCATGGAATCCGGATTATCGGTGGCTGGGCCGTTGATGTAAGTATACCCATTTTTTTTTTTCGTATAAGCAAACAGATTACCCACCACAGGCCAAGCCTCTTGCAAACTGACCATTGAAATCGAAGTACTTTGGCAAACGCGTGGCGGTTGAGGAGCCAAACACCGCATGTCTAAGGTCAAGCACCGGAATGCCGTGTACTAGCTCTAAAATTCAGAACGTTCACAGTGATATATACCACATTGCTTCATAGTGTTAAAGGTGGCTGCGAAATAAGTCCTCTCCAGGTGCTGCCGTATATTTCACTAATGTGTCTAGTCACATTTTCTCAGCAGGGTGCTGTCGCTCTCTAATCAGAAAGAGACGTAACGACTTCCTTTCTTCGTGATAATCTTGTCTCGGTAACCTAGTGGCTAAGCTAAGTGGGTCACGTGTTGAATGGTGTAGCTGTGGTGTGGCTTCATTGCGGCGAATTCGAAACACAAGACGGCCCAGTGTACTTACATATATTGGCACAGCAATAAACGTCGATTTATTTGCCTGTAAATAAAAGCGAAGTGGCCTAATTTAATCCAATTTGTCAAAAGTTGTAACACGTAAAAGCTCTGAATTTAATTTTGTTTCCCTAGAAAATTTCTCTTTCCACGCTCATTCTGCTTGAGGAAGCCACGGCCAAATCGTATGATGCGGTTTCAATTTGCCCTTGCGGTGGTTCAATCCCAATTTCGACGTGAACAATTTGTTGGAGGTAACTCCCCGAAGCATAGCATTACCGCTGATCATTCACGTTCTGAGTGGCCTATATATAAAGCTTTTCGGTGATATAAAACAAAATAATACGAAAAAAATGAAAACATTCACTGATCAGAATAATGATTCTGCAAAACATTTTTCTGGGCTGGTTGGTTTATGGTTCTTTGAGGAAAAACTGTGGCACAAATTAACACAAGAACAAACAAGAAACACATCACCGGCGCTGACTCGGCAGTTTCCAAGTTCTGAGGTACAAATAGAGGTAGGACGAACGTCCAATAAAAGACCAATTATCGTGGCAAAAACACTGTCGACGCAGTTTAAATATGTACGTAAACAAACAATGTTCAACGATTTAGCGTACTTGGTATTCTACTATGGTCAGCAGAGATCTGCCCCAGTGTGCAAACAGTGAACAATGCTGGGACACCTTTAAATGAAACTGTGCGCTTTCGTGTCCATGTAAGACGCGGAAGCGTGAAAATTATCCTCTCTCACTGTATACGGTGCTACTTTGCTAACCCATCATTTTGAGACTTGAATGTGAGTTAAGTTCCAAGATGAACAAAAAACTATTGGACAGAGTAGTGTATCTCTAGTTGTTGCCAGCCTATAGTCGGTCGATAGGTTCCCGTATAAAAACAGACGCAACACATTGTGTAGACACCGCTCTACGACAACTATATACCATCACGAGCCTTACTCATTACGCAAAATGACATGCGGCTATCTAACCATCCAGCCATTTCTATCTCAACCATCATTTCTCCCAATTGTTCCCCCCCTCTCTCTCTTTCTTTCGCAAGAAGAACGTGAACAATAAAAACCTTGAAGAAGACCAAAATGACAAAGTCGACAGGCCAGCCGATGCAGCCCCGTTTGCTTCGCTTGATGCGCCCCGATGGCGAAGCGTAAAGTGACGTCGCATAGCGACGAGCCCCCGGCAGGTATCGGGTGGCCGTCGCCCGTTGAACCTGCAAGTGATGAACCGAGTGGCGGCTCTCTTCAGATAACCATGGCATGTTCCCAGGGTGCAGCGAGTAGTGACGCCTTACGTCTTAGACGCTGCAACAACCGCCGCCACTACGGTGTTGGCGGCATCGGCCTGGTGCATGGTGATCTATGCAGCGGCTCGCATCGTTATTGGGCGTGGCGGCCTGGGGAGAGATGAGCGTTGAGGGTCTCCCTGCTTGCAGTCGCCCCGAGGGTATACCTTAGAGGCCTACGCGGTGATTACACACCTACCGCTGGCGCTATCCCGGTGGCAAGCGTGCATCCTGAATGCCGGAAGATGAAGAAAAGCGTGAAGAAGTGTGTGTGTATATTATAAGCTCCTCCAGCCTCCTGGGAACGAACGTAAGGCTGCAATCCTTCATCTCTTCGTGGTGCCCTTCTTCGCGTTACAGATCTGCCTGGCTTGTTCTGGCTTTGTGAACTATGCCGGAGAAAGGCTTACTGGGCGTGGTTTTCTACGTACGAAAAGACGATTAGGAATGGAGCAGTGACACCTAGGAACACTGTCAGTACACGTATGTTCTGCGGCGAGCATACTCAGAGAACTTAGCAAGGGTGGATGGCTGGCATTGTGGGTGCGACGTAGGATCTTTCCGTCCTGTCACCTGCAATTTATTTCCCCTGCAATTTACTTATTTACTGTATACTTAGAAAAATTGCAGTGCCTCATTGAAGTCTGAGATTCAATGATTCTAATCTCACGGTTTTAGCATCAAAGTTACGTCTAATTGATGGTCCTTTCAAGCTTTTCTCTAATCAAAACGCAATATTTGGGAGGTCTGCGGCAGTTACGCGTACATAACACTGGCAATTCGTAAACACACGCAGAAGCAAGAATATAGAAGTTACCTTAATCGGCCGCGTTCAAGAGGTTGCCTGCTGTTTGTTCTTTTCAATGAGGCTTGCTTTTGAATGTCCATCTATTTATGTGGATGCTTTGCAACACGTTTTCTCCTCTGTCACAGGTTCCTACTACCAGAATTGAAATTTCACCACGCTAAGCTGTAAAGGACGTCGCAAAAGCTTGTGATGTACTTACACGGGATAATAATCGACAATTTTATTCGAGATAGTCAGTGTAACTATAACACATGCTTGAAATTTGATTGATTTGAATGATATGTAGAGTTTAACGTCAACGTCCCAAAACCACCATATGAATATGAGAGACGCCATAGAGGAGGATTCTGGAAATTTCGATCACCTGGTTTTTTTTACCGTGCACCCAAATCTGAGCACACAGGCCTACAGCATTTTCGCCTCCATCAAAAATGCAGCCGCCGCAGCCGGGATTAGATTCCTGGACCTTTGGATCAGCAGCAAATGTAATCAAACTGTGCTTGAGGCAACACAGCCTATTCAAACGGTCCTTCGTAAAACTAACTACGCATTGTGTGAGTTACGGGTTAACGGCGTTAGCCTGTCACCGAATCAGAAGACGTGGCGTGAAAGAAAATCCGACTCTTGCGATCAGTCCAACGACACTCAAGTAGGTTAGATTAAGGTAATGTCACTTTCTTGCAATTATGCTTCTCGCAGTTCTGCTCATAATACACTTTGTTTCTTTCCATTTGTGTTTTCAGATGTGTACAAACCTTTACTGTATTAAGTTAGAGGGGAATAGGCAGGCACTTGTCTGTATAACAGAGTCACAAAGAATTACAAGTGGATTTATCACAAAATAAAAAAAACGCATTAGTTGCCCGAAAATTTGTCCCGGAGATGACCCGAGACTAACACCTCTTCAGTTCGGTCACGCTACCAATCGACCTAACAAGGAAGCTAGCAATAGGCGGCGCGAGGGCGAATCAATCGACAACTGGAAACGCACGAACACGCAATGCTGCAAATCTCCGGTGCATCTGCACACAGGGCACCCACCCTGTAGTTTCTCACTATCTGTATCGCACGCGTAAGTATTTCGGTGACTCTCTCTTCTCATTCACCTCTCACTCGCAACAGAGCGTCCTGCGCGGGGCAAGTGGTTCAATGCTTTGATGACGGGGGAGAAGGCGAAGGCACGCCGAAAATGCTCCCATTGTGAGAGGCGCACGCCGACGATTTCGCGCCCGTCCAGTGCGGCCACACCAACAGATAGGCCATGCGCGAGCGTTCCTATCCGACCTCCCGGTCCCTTATTCACCGCGACGGCCAAGCCAGGGATCGCCAACGGAACAAGTGATGACCGCGGCGCGCATCGTGTACGCGTCTGTGTGGACGTTGCCGTTATGGATGTTAGGCGCCACACCGAGTCAACGACCGGTCGCTACGGCCGCGGGCGGTGTACACGTGTTGCACGAGCAGGCGTGGAATGCGAGTCTGCAAGGACCCGGGCACGTGGTGCCTCGTTTAGTTCGTCTCTTCTAACCAACCGCTTAGCGGGTGAAGCCCGGTGAAGAGAGAAGTTTAAGCGAGAGCAGGCGAGGTCGACGCAACTCTGTACTACTACCACTCTGCCATTACTAAAACGCCCAGAATCTTGTACACATAGGTTGGCAAAAATTATTGAACTCACTCAGACTCAGACTCGACTCAGCAAAACTTGTCTTAACATCGGACTTAGACTCACTGCCCAATATGAGTGGGAGTGAGTCCACTCATGAGGGAGTTTACAGACCTGTAGTGACGGCAAGCACATTTTTAATGATCATGCTCGCATAAATACTTAACAAAGTGGACACGGGAGCACCCTCCAACCCAGCTTCACTAAAACACCAGACGCGTAGTTGGGAGGGGGGGGGGGGGGTTAAGGTCCCACTGACAGAAAAGATGTTTTTCACCCCCTTCATCCTTTCAATTTTGGGCATATTTATTGCACTGCAGTTAAACAAAACATAAGTAAAGTGTCTACGCTTTTCTTGGCATGATTGTTTGCTAGTTTTCTGGGGTAATGAAATGAGCCCCTCGAACAATTCTTTCTTTATGAAGAATGCTGCTTGAAAAAGCTTGGTAGGAAAGTTTTGTTTTAAACTGAATTCTTTGCCTTAGCGGGCCATAGACGTACACGCCAAAATAAGTCAGAACGCGCCAGAACTTTCTGGTTCCTGCGACTAGAGAGACCCGTTTTTTGACCTAGATGTAGTGGTCGATAGATCACGTGACCACTGCGTGACTGACTGTCCAAAGAGACTATATGTCCAACCAGTCTGACTGTCCAACCAAGACGTTATGTCCAACGAGACGGAATGTTCAATCAAAACGTATTGTACAACGATACCGTATGTCCAATTAGCCTGAATGTTCACTGTTAGACATTCCGTCGCGGTGGACATTCAGTCTTGTTGGACACTCAGGCCGCAACAGGCACCAACCCCTGAGGTTTCGCTTATGCGCAGGACAGTATGCGTCACCCGACACCTATCAGTAATCAGGCACATGGCTATATATACAGGAAATCTACACTTTACCCCAATAGAACACTATCTCCACCCACACGGAACAGCATCCGCGCCCAGGACACGCCGGTTTGAATCGTATGCGCTATAATTTCCTCCGAGAATCGTGACGGCGGATCGCTTCTTTCAAGGTGATGCTTCCGGTGTCACGTGAGGCGGGCCGCGTACGCGGAAGCAATACGTCTGCACTCATCGTGCACGACCTTGTGTGAGAGGGAGACGGAGTGGACGTTGGAAAGAAACGGGGGTAAGGCCTGCACATAGTGTGAGTCTGGCTCGGTATCTTCAGGCGTTTCCTTGAATTTCAAAGGAGAAAACACCCAGGAAGAAAGCGTTGAGGGCATCAGATGCGAATGCGCCTCGTGGCAGTGGCCCTTGCCCGGACGAGGCACAGACACATTAAAATGTTTTCACCGTAGTCGAAAACATCTCACCTTATCATAGTTAAGGTTAAGGATCATAGTTAAGTTTAAGGAGTTTAGTTAAGTTTTGTATAACGGACAATTGATGAAACTGGACGCTAACCATTCTGGCAGCATTTACATAGGCTGCTGAAGGTACGTACTACAGAACTTAACGTAAACAGCTGCGCTAGTTGGTTCTGGATGGGCCAATGCAGCATATACTGGCAAACAAGAAGCTGTTTTTTTCTACTAGTCCCTGCCCTTGTCCGCCATTATCGTGTTCCACTTTTAAAAGTCGATGCGTGCGCAAATTTTTAGACCTGCGCATACCGTGCTTTCACTATATGGACATACGTGATTCACCTGTTCATTTTTTAGACTGTGAGAGCGTCGCTCAGGTGAACGTGAAAGGAATGTGATGCACCAAGTGCTTTGCAATGCAAATATCGGCTTTAGCTTTGCAACAAAATGGCACTACGAGCGAGTTGGTACACTCTCATCATGCGCAAAGCGCAGCGCGCACGGGAACGACGAACGAAATAGAAGTAAGCAAACAGAGCTGGTCCTTTAGCTTCGACATTCAACCGCGGTATTGCTCGATTAGCTCAGATATTGTGGCGGAGATTGTGCAAGAGTAGGCTGAATCAACATTCCGCAATGCTATTCAGTGATAAGTAAAGGATGTAAAGGGAGATATGAAGAGTGGGAAAAGGTGCGAGCAATGAGCATGGGCGTGCGCCAAGTTCCCCACAAGGAAGCAGCGAAGTTTCATCACAGTCCCCCCACCCCTTCCCTCTAAACTCCTTTTCCGGACGAGTCCTAAAGACAACAGGCTTCCAACTTACGCACACAATGAAAGTCTAAGTAAGTTATGACGAGATTCGTTGAACGGCTTGCTATTGACAATCTGCTTTTCGGGGTAAAGGTGCGCAGCAAGTATAATTCTATAGAATGGGGCATCAGGAGTCCCTGCACGGATATTATTATCGTCAGGAACATGTGTGGTAAAAACCGTGCGCATTAAGTGATGATAAAGCAACTCACACTAAGAAAAGACATGGAGCTTACTTTGCGCACCCCTGAGATGACATGGGTGTACAAACACAGCCCTTGTGCAAATGCCATCACAATCGAAATGCAAATGATGGTGCTCAAACATGAATGACCAATGCCTCTTCGGGGTCTCGCATTCAGTCCACACCCACGAAATTTCATGGGAGTTTCGAGAACGTCACTTTATCGACAATTAAATATCTTGTCAAAGATCAATTAGAAAAATAAAATCATACGATAGTTGGTATATAGATTTCAACAAAAGTGCCGATTGTCACTATTGCGCTATTGAATTGCGTCATGCGCCTTACATTACAGTGCCTTCTTACACAGTCAGAAACCACAAACAATATCGTCACCATTGTCCTCATTCGTCTCGATATGACTTTCGAACTTGCTTGGCGAAATGGCGATAAATTATTAGAAGTGCTATGTTTTCATGCGATGTCGAAATTCATTTCGTAGTAAACTCGATGATGCCGCTCTTTACCGACTGAGCTTGAAAGAAAATAAAATTTTGCAAATAAGTGTTCGTCGAGACTCGAAACTGCCGGCAAGGTGACTTTTCTATTATTCAATGAAGGCAGCAGAAAGCTTCAAGCAAGGATTGCCTTGAAGGTCCCACAGATTGAAATAAAGGTCGGAGCCATTGCGCAAGCTTCTAATGAAGCGCTAACTTGCAGACATCACTGACCGGCACTGCAGGTGTATAGCTAACGTCCGGGACGGGCTTCTCCTGTCTTCCTTCTCTGTCCTCGGCTAATACTTCCTCCTGTGTCATTCTTTCTTCAGAAGATAGCAAGCAGGAAAGCCGGTGACCCACAGCCTCATCTTAACTTATCGAGTGTATGTTCTATCCGCTAGACTGCCCGAAAACCAAACCAGTTTTGGGGCGCCCGATAGGTCGTCGGTTTATTTTTCCGCGTCGCTTCATACCGGACGTCCAGGCGGAGAGAAGGGCGCTCGGACACACGACGTCCTTGAAGTCCCGGCCAAGCATGACAGATGGCTGATGCCTTTCTCTCTCGCCACGCGAATTCGTGCTGGAGCCGAGCGAGGCCCGGGATACCTGCTTTGCCTGCGATCCTATAACTGCGGATCGTGGCTATACGAGCTCGCTCCGGCCTCGCAGAAGCGTGCAGCATTACGACGGCGATGGGCCTGACACCTACCGTGAAACGTGTGCTAAATTTTCAATTTTTTCTAATAAGTGCTCAGAAAGGTGCTGCGGAGGGGACCTGCCCTCACAGTGCCTTTCAAATGTCTTCGCTTGTTCAGCATTCTCTTGCACTATAGCAAAATCAAAGCAAGAAAATGTGATGAACTGAAGGTAGCCATAATCATGTAATGTTAAGAACGGAAAGCCTTATCAACAGCAGCCATTCTTTTATGCATATCGCGTCTTTGTTTGTGTATACAGAGTGTCCCGCGTAAATTTAGCCAGAGTTTAAAAATATGCCGGGAATTACGACGTGACCAAATTTATGGTTCTCACCGTTGCCTGCAGTTAGTCAAACTATTTTTGTGTTCTCAAATAATGTCCAATTGGATCTGTTTAATCAACTTTTGAAGGAACGAAGACGGATAAAGAATTTAAATGAGAAACTTGTAGATTGGTTTGTAAAATATCCAAATAGATAGTTTTGAACTTTATATCTGCTATGTGTTAGTGTTTTTCTGCTAATTACAAACGCCTGCGAAATACAAAAAATACCACGTGACAAACCCGCTCGCGTGCCAGTGAGCATGATGATTCTAGTGCTCCCTAACGTTCCGCGTACGAATGACACGCTTCTCTCACACCGGTTCATGAACGCGATAAGCAGTCACAGTGGTTATCGTTTTTGTGGCCGATAGCAAAACGTGTTCATCGTAAAGCCACAACCTTCACTGCGGCCCTGCCGAGACAGCACAATGGGGCCAATGTTATGGTCGTTCGTACGCGGAACGTTAGAGAGCACTAGAATCATCGTACGCATTGGTGCACGAGCGGGATTGTCACGTGGTATTTTTTGTATTTCACGGGCATTTGTAATTAGCAGAAAAACAGTAATACTTAACAGATACAAAGCTCAAAACTATCTATTTGGACGTTTTGGAAACTGATCTAAAACTTTATCATTAAATATCTTTATCTATTTTCGTCCCTTCAAAGGGTAATTATTTAAACAGATCTAATTAAACAATATTTGAGAACACAAAAATTATTCTGACTAACTTCAGGCAATGGTGAGCAATGTGCATTTGGTTGCGTCGTAATTACGTGTTCTGGCATATTTTTGAACTGTGGCTAAAGTTTAATGGGACAATTAATATATTCTACATCGTTACACACCTTCGCATACGTCTCTGGGATATATCTGCAAAGTTACTCAGGAGTCGACTTCCTGAGACTCAGATGGAGTTCACGATGGCGACTGGAGCCGTGAGTGTGAGTACCAGAGAGTCCAGTTGAGATGGCGAGTCGGAGTCTAAGTGATTTCAGTTGGAGGAAATATTTTCTAAAGTCTGGGTCCGAGTCAGCCTTACCAAAAAATATGTTTCGTCAGTGATTCTGAATGAGCCACACTTTTTTTGACGACCTATGGCCTCTGCTCTTCTTTTGCCTTAACAAGTACCTATTCTCCCACTGGCCAATTGCCAGATGGCGTGAACCTTAAGGTGATAGAGTGACAACGCGCTATGAGTACTTTCATTTTCTCTCCCACTCCTTTTTTTTTCGCGCTGAGAAATAGTATCAAGAGTTCCCCACCTTTTCTATCCCCCCCTCTCTCTCTCTGATCTTAATCTTTCGAAGCATCACTGCGTGATTTCTCCACAGTATAATGATCTCTCAAACGCATGCGACAGGATATGCCGCACAGTATATACACTTCAACGCAAGTGTCGCCACCAGAAGCATCCCGTACTGTCCGGATGCGTCGATGTCAGGCCACTGAAGCCCCTCTGGGAATGCCGTTGCACACGCACGTACACATTCATTTCACGTGGTCACCGCTTCGTGCGCCGACAGCTTCGCGAGCTCCCACCGTCCACGCTGCATAGATTTAATGGAGTCACTTCTCCCCCGCCCCTTTCCATGGCGGATGGTGAACCACCCGTCGTGTCGTTCGGTACACGCTCGCCGTGTCATGTGGCTTCTCTTTCCAATGCTCCTCAAAGACGTTGCTGACACTGCGAAGATGCTCCTTTCCTCGAGTCCTCCGCAAACTCGCGCTTCTTTTTTTTTTTTAAGCTTGTTAGGTGCTCGCTTCGTGGCGGGACCTCGTCCAGAGCTGCGTGAAGCCGTCCTTCTCTACTTGCGGTCGTTCTGCCTCTTCACCGGTGTGCTAGACCGGAACCGGCGAACGCTTTCTTCGTCGTTATGCCGCCTCCGCGGACATGTAAAAAAAGAAGCTGCCTTGGAAGTACTTTTTTGTGTGGAGCTGCTTCTGCGCTACATTCACAACTGTGCCCAGTGGGGTGGCCGATATTGCATGAAATGCCGCCGTGATGTTCGCGCATGTGTTATGTTACAAATTCGGCATATGCGTCATTGAAACTGAACAACCTCTTATTGCTCTTGAGTTAAGCGTGCAAGACAGCGAAAAAACAATGAAGCAGCTGGACCTTTTTTAGGCAAAAGATTCCAACGCCTCATTAAACGCGAAAATTCAAAACGGCGTTGACGTTCCATGTCATCGGAGGCAACATGAGTGGCGCAAAGAATATACATCTTGAGATGGCTTCACCACATAACGCCATCAGTACGCAGATTGCCGATATTTCTGGCTTCATTTGATGTCATTGTGACTTAAGTGTTATGTCACATGATGTAACGTTACATGACGTCATCACCTGATATCGTAAATTGGTCAAAGGTGGCTGATCACGGAGGCAGTGCTAAGCAAGTGACGCGCCTCCGATCTCTAAGGCAACGTAAAACCACGGTAGGTGTGTAAAGCTTTCGGGATCGATACATTGACTGAGAAGAAGATCGCTTTCGACTTCCAGTAATCCTATGTGGATGCGTGCACCCATGTGCATTTATTATTATTTTTTGTTTATGCTGTCCCTGAATGGCCGTTACTGCAACATGAGTTGCATGCACTTTGCTGCATGAGATGCAAGAACAAAAACTCATACTCATAAACTGAAACAATGCAGTGGCAATGGCGATGTCGTTCTGATCCAGAAGCGCACGCAAGAGATGCCGAAGCCAAGCGCAACCGGGTAGCCATAGATCTAGGGCTTCGAGGGGGAGAACCTGAGGTTAGACTTGAATAGCTCGCTTCGGTCCCTGAGTTCAACAAGATCCGAGACAACGCACGACGCCGTTGCAAATTTGAAATTTGAAGCAGCTCCGCCACCTTGACGTCGCAAAGGCTGCCTTAGAGCAAAGTAAAGCAATAAAATAGCGATATGATGTCACTAGCTCCGCTGCTCGACCAGTTATCGCGACGTTGCGCCGGTGAAGCTGCTTTAATGTTTTTTTTTCCTTCCGCACTTATAGACGGCCGCTCCATCGTGTGATTGAGCTCCTTAAAATGACCTGCAGGGGTGGGCATTTCCAGCAGTTGTCTCCGTTTCATCGTGTAAGTATCCATTTGAAGCCGGGTGCTTACGGTCCTCCGCCAGGTTCGCCCCTATCTTCAGGTACTGCGTGGGGGAGGGGGGGGGAGGGGTTCATACATGCTACGCAGTCATAACGTCACTGGTGTAAGCAGGGGTTCTGAAGTTCTTATCTTTCTTTAAGATGATATATCCTTGTGTTCGTATTTTCTTTGTCTTCTTTTTTTTTCAAGAAGCAAAGAAACAATGAAATTGGTTCATGCACCCTCATGGTTTGTGTAGTGTTTCGGTGTGCGATAAAGGTACGCGCTTTTGTCCGAAGTCATTTGGGACTAAACGTTTGCGCCATCGAGTCGTGGAATGGTTTGTGCGACGGTGAGCACGCTTCGTGGGCGAAATACGGTGCATTTAAGTACCTTTTTTCGCACCAGTGAGGGTTTCCGGAGTTCTTGGGAGCGCGCGTCGCTACAAACGACTGACTTCGAGACCTTTGTGCGAACGTGAACAATGAGAAGCTCTCTGAGATGCTGTTCTACAACTTTATTTCGCTAAATGGAGTTGCCCTCCTATTTGTAGGCCACTTCTGCCTTGCCTTACTTTGTTTTTTTTTTTGTGCTTCTGCTTTATTTTTTGTTTCTTGTAGTTTACCTATTTCTCTCCCCACTCGTAAATTTGCCTCGTCTTCTATTTTCTAATATCGTTATAAGAAGAGGGTAGGCGCGCTGCCCATCTCCGTGGGCTGGAAGCCCGCTAATCTGTATTCACCTGCATATCAACGTGCATATAGTAGCGATCCTAATAGTATAGCCACGTTCTTTGAAGGCGAAAACAGAGTAGCACTTGACAGCTATACAGGACCACCTGAAGTGAGAATGATATCACCCTGTTTGCTTCGAAACAATACTAGTCTAGTGCTCATGAAATATACACCAACGTAGCTCACGATTAGAAAAGGTAAACAAATGTCAGATGTTTTTCCTCAAGTTCAGTGAAAGCAGTCAGGAATGCCTCAAAGGGAGAACGTGCTGTCGCAGTAAGTTACATATCACATTTTTTAACGTTATCAGTGATTGCTATTGTAATTTTTTCTTAATGTGCGAGAAATACGAGGCACCGGCGGAATCGCACTTGTCCAGAGCGCTGGACCGTGTTTCTGTGGACGCTGTTGATAAGACAGATGCTTGGGCTAGTTGGTGATTGGGAATGAATATATTTGCACAGTGCAAGAATACGATTAGTTACGACGTAACTACAGAAGAAGGGACAAGGACAGAAAGAGCGCTGACTTCAACTGAAATTTCATTAGCGAAAACGCTGGAAACATACTCGTGACATAACATCACCGCGCAATCGCGCAACCTATTGTATCAAAGCAGGAAAATCATCGTCTGATTATATGGTTACAACGCCACAGCTCAGCACTAATTCACAATCTATTGTGTCGAAGCCAAAAACTCGATTTTTTTTTAGGCAGAGCAAGCGAAGGCATGATGATACATCGATCACCCAGTATTTGGATTTCATTGGCCACCATAATCTCCCGTGTTAGCTGGTGGCGGTGTTTGGCTACAACAGTGCACTTTTCTAATTCTTGTATGCAACCACATTCTCTACAATGAATCCCCAAATGACCTTGCACAGCTGAGTATACATTGTAATGATGCTCCTTTAAACGTTCATTTAGGCACCGGCCCGTTTGCCCAACATATATCTCGCCGCATGACAACGGGAGCAAATAAACGACGGCTATCATACATGCTACGAATAGCCTTCTGTGAACGTTTAGATTGAATGGGATAGGACAAAATGGGATAGGATAGGATGGAATAGGATAAGATAGGGTAAGATGGAATGAAATAGAATAGGATAACATAGGGTGGGATATAATAAGATATAGAACAGGGTAAGATAGGATACGATACGATGGGATAAGATGAGATAAGATAAGGTAGGTTTGCCTCAGAGGTGAGGGCAGTGGTACTCCAGGCCCATGCCTTTTCCCCTGAATTTTTTTCATTTCTATGGGAGGCCGAGCATAAAATGACACCCGACCACATCTACCTGCCCGGCCCTACTTCAGATCAAAGTGGTGCCCTCCCTCCTTTCTTCCGAAAAAAGTTGTGCCTACACCCTTACTTCACCGCTGGACATTTGAAGCGTACACGGTCAAATCGATATGATGATATGGCTCACTGGCTGCCCCTATTTCTTAAGAAGACCTACGATGTTCATGGAACGTCTTTGTGGCGCTCAACGGGGAGCACTAAGGACAAATGGCGATTTGCTGCGGTTTGAGTCGCTGACTCTTTGCGTCACTGCAAAACCATTTAGGTTTCCCCGCCATTGCGTCTTTTATGTCTAGATAAGGCAGGTGACGGCTACCCCGGTTTTCTACTTTTCTAGTACGTAATGACTTTTGGGTTCAATTGTAACCATGGAGTGGACCTGAGTATAAATGTTTTCTAGACGCAACGTAACCCCGCATTACCGATTAAATGCATGAAAGCAAATGCACGCACACCATGTGTGCAAGGCGCCTAGCAATTCACCGTTGTGGTAGGACGCACAGTCACTGCAGCCACGTTCGATGATCACCCTGTGAGCGTTTTTGCCCGGTGTTGAGCCGGAGCTCGTCCAACGCATGCACCGAAGTGCGGCCCTCCCATCGGCGAACGATTTCGTGTGCCCGGATATGCACCGTGGTGGTCAATGGAGTGAGGGCTTCCGATTCAAGGTTTACTTAGCTTTATGTTTATCTTATTTTGCTGTATAAAAATTTGTCATCCGTCATCTGTTCTAAATCCAGACGGACAGCACGCATTGTGTGTTTTGCACGCTCTAAAACGCGGTTTGAGAAGATAGTTCTGCTGAGAGAACAACGGTATACCTGTGCTTTAAGTTTGGCCGACTTGCCCGTCATGTTGTGTAGGCGACAAAATTATAACGTTCATTTAAGGAAAGTCTTTCTTTCTTTTTCTTACTTACTTTCTTTCTTTTTTCTCTTTCGTTCTTCCCTTTTTCCTTTCTTTCTTCTTTGTCTTTTTCCTTTCTCTTTTCTCTTTTTTTATTTCTTTAATTCATTCTGACATGCTAGTTTGTTAGCAAAAAAAAACGAATTTCTTATACGAGTTATAGCGTTCGTGCGTGCAGGAATGAAAACGTCGGCAGTGTTTCGGGTCTTGGGTTCAGTTATGACTTCTGAATATTGAAGTTCGTGACGCAAACGAATTGCAACATCAGACAGTGCTGCACGCAATCTCCCTGGGGCTGCAAAAGAAATATACCCCACTGACTGAAGACACCTGAAAACATGCGCCGATTGAAGTACACATTGTAGAGCCGTTAAGAGCTGCAGCTCTGTACGCAGTATCCGTTAGCACTTCATGCATTAAGGCAATACTTAATCAGCTAATAAACCTACAGTTTATTGCGCACTCGGAATAGTCGTGTGAGCAGTTAGTACACAAAGGGCACAAAATAAAGAATGAACAGATGGCGCCAGCAGATTGCAAGCATTGGATGGTTACACCTATATACTTGTCTGACAACTATATCAGCTCGTCAATTAACCGGTTTATTAAAGTACGCCACTTTTCTTTAAGAAACACGTGGGGGCGCTTCGATAACGCCTGCGACACTTCCTTTAGTGGCGGCTTTTCTTTTAGAACACAACCACTCGAGGCCGTTTGTGATTGGTTTTATGAAGTCATCTACAATGGCTACTTCATTATCCGACATCTAAATCACACAATAAAGGCAGACCTATAATACCAGAGGCCAATCGCAGACTGGAACTATGTGATTAATGAGTCACTGTTGCAGCGCGGGGCGTGGAATGGCTTTGTACTGAAGGCCACTCTTGCGAAATGTAAGTTAGAAGAAAAAAAATAGCACGAGCTTTCGTGCAGTGCTTCTATATGAATGCTTGAATATAATGAATGAAGCAGCTCGTTCTCGTTAGAGGCTGTAGAGTTAAAGGCTTGATTACTTTATTAAAGTTTTGTAGATATTGTTTCAATTACTTGAAAATTTATCACCCTCTATTGAAAGTGAGCTCAATGTATTCAACAGAATGTGCACAGCCTTTTCTGTTTTGTTTTCCTGTTTGCGTAACGTGTTATTTCGTTAATGTACGGCAAGTTGTCTCGTGTAGCTAGCTCAAAGCTAACTCCGCACAGCCACCGCGCATGTGGGAATAAAACTCTACCCAAGGTGGCCGATATCGCTGTGAAATCGGCGCACCGCCAACTTGGCAGCCCATGGAGTTAACCGCGCACTGTCTATCACGTGTCAAATTATCCAGAGGCCATACCGGGAGTCAGTGCAAAGCAGGAACATTACACGCATGCGCACTAGATAATGCTATAATCATATAGTATAGAAGCAAACAGGTAAACGTGCGTGCGCTAATATAACACACGGTGTGTTGTACTCTCTAGACGCACTGACCTCAGAGCATTTTCTATCGACGCGGCTCCTATAGCTACCATTTCTCACGCCACAGGCTCGGAGGTTTGGCGAGCAGCAGCCGATATACGCCGGACCTACGAAGCCTTCGGATCCCGAAGGCAAGTCGTGAAGTGCGATAAGAACGGCCTCAACAATGGTTGCACCGTTTGTTACGGCTCGCTAAGCGAGCGCACCGCGACTGACAGTGTATGCGTAAGCCTCAGCGGGGTATGGCTATACAGCCCGCTGTTGCGGGAAACGTGACAACTTTTGCTCCCGAACGCGCACGAGTTATGCATCGATCTCGCGAGCTCCCGTGGCGTGAAAAAACACCAGCAGCAGCGTACTGTAGAGCGCCACTCTGAATCGCTGTGGTGAAACACTCTCCCGCGGTGTTTGCAAAAAAAGCCGAGTCGGCACGACGTTGAACCAGGACGACTAGTGGTTTCTCGATAACGCTGGCCGCGAGCGCGTGCGTGTGTAATTGTCTACTGAGAGCGCGCGATCGGTGGGCTATCCGATCTCATGCCTTCGGGTTAGCGAAGTATAGCCCCGGAGGTAGTAACTAGCGGTGCAAACATACGCATGATCTTAGCGGCTTTGTCTGTATAGATCGCCGTACTTATATAGGTGCCATCGGCAGGGTGCACGTGCATGCTTTTCCGTTTGTAGAAAGTATAGGGTTTGCGCCTCAAGCACTTTGCACGTGCCTAACAGGATGCAGATTTGAACATGCAGCCTGTAAGTGAATGCAAATTTGTGTCGTCTATGAAAAGAAAGAAAAAAAAAGAAATAGAGAGAGGGAAAGAAAGGAAGCAAGAAAAAGAAAGAAAGAGAGAAAGAAAAATTGAACTCGTTTGTCAGAAACTGAAGCTTTGTCGATGTTTTCCTCCAAGTCCTCAGCGTCAATTCCCACATGTTTCAAACGCGCCATTTCGAGTATTCGGTTGTGCAGTTCGGTATAAATCACATGACTGATCTAAATTAACATTTCGCCTCACGTTCACCCAACCATCCCAACTCATAACCTAAAAGCGGGAACTGTCAACGTATCTCGACATGTACCACAATACAGAGGCCTGCTAAGATTGTCGCCGTTAAAAATACAAAAAAATTTTCGATTTTCAATTTCAGTAGCACGCGTATTTCCGTATGCAACGTGCTTGCTTTTGTTTATCCACCTTGGCCTCGCCTTTTAGTTGTAATGTCATTGTGTCATTAGTGAAATAATGCGTCGGATAACTAGTTCTTGTTAGTGGACTACTATCACGATTGAGAACCATTAATAATGAGTCCGGAGCTAGACAGGCCTTCCCTACCACTCTTAATTACTACTGTCGCTTGATCAAAACAAATGTTCGACAATTTAGAGTACAATGTGTGTTTAAAAAAGTTGTTGTCCCACCCCGGTGGTCTGGTGGCTAAGGTACTTGACCGCTAACCCGCAGGTCGCGGGATCGAATCCCGGCTGCGGTGGCTGCATTTTCAATGGAGGCGAAAATGCTGTAGGCCCGTGTGCTCAGATTTGGGTGCACTTTAAAGAACCCCAGGTAGTCAAAATTTCCGGAGTCCTCCAATATGGCGTCTCGTCTCTTATAAAAATATGGTGGTTTTAGGGCGTCCAACTCCTAATATCAATCATTAGAAAAAAAGTTGTTAATGATTTAAAGCACCAGACACTCTACAATGACAGAGCATAAAGCCGTCCCGTGGGCCTCACACTCGGGGGTTTATCTGAGGTGAATAACCAACGATCAGCGAAGTGTGTTTAGAAAAAAGTATTTAATGGTTCAGAGGGTACTCTACTATGGGAGAGCATAAAGCCGTCCCAGTAAACGAACGTGATCACCGCGGCATCATCAAGGACCGAAGTAACCAACGATCAGTGTGTTTAGAAAAAGTAATTAACTATTTAGAGTATTCGCCACTGTACTATGGGAGAGCAGAAAGCCGTACCTCAAAACTGACTTTCGAATTGATTGTGTTTAGAAAAAGTGGTTAACGATTTAGAGCACCCGGTACTCTACTAGGAGAGCATAAAGCCGTGCCCCAAGCCAGGCAATGCGGTATGGCTAGTTTTATCGCAATACACGATGCAACAAGCTGTCATAATAAGAAGCGCAGCACAGCTTCAAGTAAAAATCAACTTCCAGCTTGTTCACCTGTTCATGCATAGCTCGTTGTGTTTAGGCAGCTTCATTCAAAAGCCAGCCGAGTAGGTGGACGTCTCTGGCTGCACCAAACATTTATTGTAGCGTTAGCTACACTGGCCTCGCTGAGCGAATTTCACGTGGCACTGGTCTGCGCATGCGCAATGATACTCCACCGCCGCCGCGCGCGGCTCGCCGCCGGTGTGCGCGCAATTCGATGCACTGCGCAGACGATCAGTGGTGTCACGCACCGGAGCCGGCACCTCCCTCGCACTCGGCCGCGGCCGCGCGCGACTCGCCGCCGCCGGTGTGCGCTTTCCAGAGGAGTGCCGTTATAGCCTTGGTAGACATATGGATGCCGACGCGCGCGCCTTTCCTGTGCAGTCGCCATCTGACACTGCGCTGGAGCCGCTTCATGGCGCCTCTGACTGGTGTTTGCCACTGTGGTATAGCCATGGAGAAGGAATGTGCAAATGCTGCTCAACGGTGCAGTAGAGCAGAGAAGCTTAACTCATCGCATCCCTAAGTAGTTACCCGGCAAAATAAATATGCATTTGCCACATAATACGTATACCGTGTGTGTGTCGTTGGAACAGCTGTAAGCTTGATACCTGGAAAGCTAAGAATAATCAGCTGAACCTTTGCTAACGCTACATATATCCTGGCATAGCTGAGCTAAGCCACTGCCATTTTTTATACTCCCCCGCTTTCCTCAACCTTCGAGCGGGCTGGCGTGCGCCGATCCGATTCGACTCGACTCGGCGACGCGAGCGCGGTTCCAGAAAGGGGGAACCGCGATCACGATTTTTCGTGACCGTCCCTGGAGTGGACGGCTTCAGGGCGTGCCCGCCCGCTACGCTTTTTCTTGGAACTTACTCCTACCCACTTCATCTCCTTTCCTTTTGCCTTCTCTTGCCTTCAGTGGTGCAGGAGCCCACAGCGTATACCGATGCTCACATGCGTGGCGTCGCTGCCGGCGTTCATGCACGTACCTCGTGTTATCGATTCCCCCGCTGCCTCTGTGTATTCTCTTCGGCGAACGGGAATGGTCGCGGCGTTAAGCGTCATAGACGCTCCTGAACGCCTAGTGCAGCGCCTGCAGCTCAGTTCTGCGCAGGGAAGCGACAGCTGCAGCTGCAGCTAATGCAACTCATAGAGCTGTTGTCTCCAGTAGTTGTAACTCTGAAACTATGTGAGCAACGTGTAGCTGCATATTAATGTTAACGGAGCCTGGGCTCTTCTGCCAATGCCAATTTCTGATCTATTAGTGCACGGCACTTGACACCTATATATGGTAGCTGTGCAGGTCACAAGCACTCGTAAAGCCAGGAACATCGACGTAGGCTATGTCCACAGACCCAAAACCGGGGTATAGCTTTCTCGGAAATTTCGGGCTCCGAAAGCGTTCGGGGGCAGACGTACACGTACACGGAATGGCTGTGAAGCGTGTAGTTGCTTCATGAAAGAGGGCATAACTTGCTCCCCCCCCCCCTCGACTCTCACGCACGTATTCGAGTAAACGAGAATTGAACTCGTTAACACTGTGGAAAGTTACTATGACTGCACTATCTGCCAACAGATGCATATATATGTCCATGTACACGAGTGTAGACTTTGTGTCTCCGCCAACACTTTGTGCATTATCATTGGAGCTTCACGATAAAATGGCAACAAAGCGGCAGTATCCAATGCTGAAGACTCGCACTTTTCCGCGTTCGCTTATTATGCCTAGATATAGCAGTGTTTTTTGGCTTTGATAACTATCATTACGTAAAATTTCGCATGCTTTCAGTTATTCTTCCGTAGCAGGGCAAAAACCCTGCTGATCTCCATTTTTTACCTAAATTGTGTTTTCCGACTTGAACGCGCACAGTAAAACAACATGTTCTTGTAATGCAGTGGTCTCTACCGAATATAAATACACCCGATATGTGAATTTAACACGTTGCGCGATCACGCACAATAGCTTTTTTCAAGTTTTATCACATATGCTCTCTATATACAAGGGTCTTCTCTTCGTCTCGCCCCCTTTTTTCTACGCGGAGAATGTGGAACGTGTGTACCTTGCACGCATGAGTGTCGGCCGGTCTTGACAACGTGAGATAAGCCTCATCAGCTGCGCTATAAGATGCGCTACTCTATCGGCCGTTCAATTATACCATTCGTCGCTTTTAATTGCGGCATCACAAACGTCGAGAAACGTGAGAAACCCGAGAAACGAGAGCGCTTCCTCAATAAAGGCGGTCAGGTGAGTACCGCCGTAACTCGATTTTCCCCCTAATGCCTGTGCGTCCCCGTAATGTGTAAAATCAGTAGCACCGAATTAGACGGGGTCGCTGAAAGTGGCGGGTATAAAGAAGTTCTCTCGCCATGCCGCTCCGCTGCCGCACACCCCGCGGGGACTGTCCCAGTTTTTCGGCCTTTCGGTGGCTTCCCCTTGACGTATAAGTAGAGCGAAAAGCCGCCGTAATGATGCTGATTGTATTTCCCACACTTTCGGCGAAAAAAAAAAGGGCTGAGTGAACCTTCTCCGTTATTAGTCTAAAGCGAATACTCCGTTCCCAACACGTGAAACTGCAGTCGTTGGTCGAAGAATATCCCTCCCTGTGAGATATAGTTGTGTGCCAAGAAAGGATGAATCGCAAAAAAGAAACAGTGACCGCAATAAAAAAGAAGCCTTAAAACAACAACAACAAAAAAGACATTTCGGCTCCCACACGGGAGCCTCGTTCTCAATGAATTTCAAATCTATGACGAGTTAAGTACGTTTCAGCAGGTGCCGCTAGCGTTCTGCATACATGCGAAAAAAGTTTCCATCATTGCAGTTGAGGGTGTGCTTTGTATAAACTGTGTTAGCAATTATTCGATACAAATACGCAAGAACAAAGTTTTCTCGTCATTGATGCTGGCGTCGTCCTAATTGATTACATGGCCAGTCGTTTCTGCATGTTCTGCCAATGCGTTAGATGTAGTGTTCTTTTTCTTGACGTCGTAGAGGTATACTGTTTCACTCTCTTCTCGAAATTTCCTGCTTCGCCCTCGTAAATGGGATCGCGTTCGGTGCAAGAAAGCCTGCGTACCATTCGCGGATACTTTTATTTCGGCAATTTTTCTTTTACTTTCGCTAGTTATTGCTACAGCTTGTGTGCGGGGACGTTGGTGATGTGTAAATTGTAGCTGCTGAATATGACTCACAGGAAAGAATGAAAAACAAGACACAGATAGAGCGAGAGGAAAGGCACGTATGCTAACCAGCTTAAAATGATTGGTATGCGTGGTGAGACTGTGCACAAGCTGGTATGGACCCATTCCATGTTTGTAAGCACAGGTAGGCCGATGTCGACGTTATGGCTAAAATTATAGCGACGTCCGCACGTAACTTCTGCCATAAGCGCTGAGGATTGTGATGTGCGCCAACAAAACGACGTTGTGAGACGCGACTCACATCCAACTGCGACGCAGTTCGTCGGCATACCATTTTTTTTCTTCTCGTTGCTTGACTGAGAACACCGTATGCATCATTGAAAACCAAGGAGAAACTGTGATAGGCAGAGCATCTTTTGCCTACCAAGACAGGACCACCGTAATTTCGTGACGTAAGTCCGGTGGAATTTGTCTATACAAAAGCTTGCAGTAAACACAAGCATCGATCGCACCAGTGTCAATACGCATCACCATTCAAAGAAGCACTTTTTCGAATATGCGTCCGAGGCGCGACGATGGCAGCAGGAAAAATAAAGTGAAGGATGGGGAGACAGCAGTCGGCTGAGGCGCCACAGAGGGGGCAAAATCACAACACAAGGTGTAGGGTACGTATGTCGCCTCCGTATAGATGGCTTCAAGATTGCAAGCGTTGTGCCTCCCAAAAAAAAAACTTCGTCACCTCATTTACCAGCTCGTAGCGCCGAAACTGAAAGGACGTTTTCACGTTTCCTCAATCGTAATGAAAGTCTCATTAGTTTTTCAGATAAAAAGAGCGTGCGTAATGTTCAGGGCAATCTTTTGCAGTTCCTTATGTAGCTCAAACGAGCATTTATTCAAATATATTTTGCCAAATGAAGGGAGGAAAGTGTACAAAATCAGCGGCCTATTTTCTAACGTTCTTCTTGCCCACCGTTGCTACTCAGGAAAAATCGGGAGACGAAAACGGATGTGACCAAAAGTTTGAGTTTGTAAACGATTAAAAGGTATATAGTTCCACAAGACGCATAATATGGCGCATATATATATATATATATATATGAGATATAACAGACAGTAATGCCAATATATATATATAGTAATGCCAATATATATATATATATATATATATATATATATATATATATATATATATATGAGATATAACAGACAGTAATGCCAAGGAATGTACGTGATTGCGACAAGAATAGGGAAAAAACTTTAAGCAACGCAGTCCGTATAAGAACAGCATTATAGCAGGCGCGTTACTTGTAGTCAGCCAAGTTTTTTACTGCTTCAATGTTGAATGCAACGGTTTGACTTCGAAGTTTGAAAAAAAAAGCACGCCGACGAAAATGTGCTCTATTGAGAGAGAAACGCGTAATTCTATTCCCATTCATTCCTCCAAGCTTTGTCGCCTCTCCATTCTCATTCCATTCCGGGGTCGCGAAAATGTGGAATAATTCCAGATTCATTCCAATTCCGGAGTCGCAACTCCGCAACACTGATGACAGGCATGCTGCAATACTGGAGGCAGTGCGCATATTCATTCTCTGATTGTAAGCGACTATAAGCTTGTCATATTTACATAAGTTGTGAACAAAAGCAAAAATCCAACGTGTTCAGAACACATGTTGAACGATTCAGAGCACAATGTACTCTACTATGGGAGAGCAATAAGCTGCCCCACTTGGGAGTATACCTGTTTAATGAAACACCTTCAAGCCACACCGTGTGTTTAGAACAAATCTTCAACGATGTCGAGTACGATGTACATTACTATGGGAGAGCAATAAGTTGTCCTGCAGTTTCAATATACACAACAGCAACAACGTGTTTAGAACAAGTGTTTAACGGTTTCGAATACTTCGTACTCAACTATGGGTGTACCGTCCGGACATGTGTAATGCTTGACGTGCAGCATTTGTTCCCGGGAACATGTTTAGGGGATGATGATATGTAGGGTTTAACGTCCCAAAACCACCATATGATTATGAGAGATGCCGTAGTGGAGGGCTCCGAAAATTTTGACCACCTGGAGTTCTTACGTGCGCCCAAATCAGAGCACACGGGCCTACACCATTTCCGCCCCCGTCGGAAATGCAGCCGTCACAGCCGGGATTCGAGCCCGCGACTGGCGAGTCAGCAGCCGAGTACCTTAGCCACTAGACCACCACGGCGGGGCCATGTTTAGATGTATGTATGTATGTATGTATGTATGTATGTATGTATGTATGTATGTATGTATGTATGTATGTATGTATGTATGTATGTATGTATGTATGTATGTATGTATGTATGTATGTATGTATGTATGTATGTATGTATGTATGTATGTATGTATGTATGTATGTATGTATGTATGTATGTATGTATGTATTGATTGATTGATTTGTGGGGTTTAACGTCCGAAAACCACCATATGATTATGAGAGACGCCGTAGTGGAGGGCTCCGGAAATTTTGACCACCTGGGGTTCTTTAACGTGCACCCAAATCTGAGCACACGGGCCTCGACATTTCCGCCTCCATCGGAAATGCAGCCGCCGCAGCCGGGATATGAACCCGCGACCTGCGGGTCAGCAGCCGAGTACCTTAGCCACTAGACCACCGCGGCAGGGCATGTATGTATGTATGTATGTATGTATGTATGTATGTATGTATGTATGTATGTATGTATGTATGTATGTATGTATGTATGTATGTATGTATGTATGTATGTATGTATGTATGTATGTATGTATGTATGTATGTATGTATGTATGTATGTACGTACGTACGTACGTACGTACGTATGTATGTATGTATGTATGTATGTATGTATGTATGTTTCCGAAAGAAACAAACATACACAGAAGACACTCATATGTTACAATATCGTACTCAATGCATCGTCTAGAAAAAGTGGTTAACGATTTAAAGTACTTTGTACTCTACTATGGGGGAGCTAAAAGCCGTCCCATCGGCCTCACACTTGATGAGGCCGTTTAGGGAAATTTATTCTCACGAACAGTGAACATCAATTAGAATCCAACAGATTATTGCGACGGAACACAACATCCACAGACACACTGAAAGTTGTTACAAAAAGATATGTTTACATATGTACACGGAACACAACATACACAGATACACAAGCATTGTTACAAAAAGATATAATTACATATCTACAATACATGGTGAACGAAGAACACACTAATGAAATGCAAAGTTCTCTATGGTATATATTTACATAGTACTTACAAGGTATTTGTGTGAGTACTAAACAAAGATTAACCTACCAAAACCATGCAGACAGGCCTGAAAACAAGCTTTACGTGTCTCTCTCGCAGACGAACACAGACGGTCAAGACCAGTGAGTTTGTAATTGTTTAGTCTATATAGTGAGCAGACGATGTGATTCCATGCTGGAAGTGAATGATTTAGTTCTACCTAGTTGTCATGGTAGGCTTCGCGTTAACTGTTCTCTGCGGCAAAACGGTACAGTTTTCACAAGTAGATATTTTGTCGAAGCTCTACTTTTTTTCATCGGGTCGAAGTTTTTACTCTAACTTAAAGAAATAGAAATATCAAAACTTTCTGTGTATTTATTTTCGTGCAAAAACTTCCCTAAAGCCACTGCTGTATAAAGCTCTACTCCTTTGATGAGAATGTGTTGTTGGACCTTTTCACACACTTTCTGTTATAAACAAGTACGAAGCAGGATGATGTCCAAAAACTGTCAGACTGGAAAGACGCGCGACAGTTACCCTCATGCGCCTTTCTAGTTTGGCAGGAATTCCGACCAATTCAATCACCGAATTCACCCGCATACGGCTAGTAATGAATATCGTCAGCTAACAGCGACTAATGTTCGCTATTCTCTGTTAAAGCAATAAAGTGGTATTCGTTGAATCTGCACCGAGGAATTGGCTTAGCTGCCAATCTTTTTCTTCGTACGTCGTCGATTATTACGATGAGTATCACGATCTCCGTGCTACGACAGCGCATCGCAACGATTGTGGCAAATGTTGAAAGCCATTAAGACAAGTACGCAAGGTGAATTCACAGACATAATTGTATTTAAATTCGGCACCTTTTCCAGAAACCCTGACGCTTCGTTTACCACCTCGGCTTCACGGTTTCGCAAAGACAAAGCTCGCGCACCTCGACCCGCGCTTGAGAGGTCACATGACCTTCACAGCAGAGCGGTTGTGGCCGTGGTTCGCTGTGTCAGCCCACTATAGCGACACGTCACTCCAGGAGCTTCTAGGCTATTGGCACGCAAGCTGTGCCCCGTGTGACGTCACTTATCCTCGTGCTTCCGCAGGACTGCTAACTTTGGGTCACGTGAAACTAATCAATCTCGGCCAGAGTAGCATACCCAACAAAGCAATATCAAAAGAAAGATAGCATTGTGTTTGTACTAAATATTCTTGGCTAGGCGGTTCCAGGAGGTTTAAAATAATGCTGGAGTGGAAATTCTTACCCGTGAGTGAAGCCGTGCCAACGATAAGATGGTGGTTGTGGCAGCCATCTTTCTAGGGGCATAATGAGCTGTTCGCGTTTGGAGATTGAGTAAGAGTGTTTTCAGCGCACGCCCAAGGAGCTTAACGTGGCATCCATTTCGGGTCAGATTGTGCAAAAAGTGCGTCCTTGTGTTACTAGTTTTTCTTTAGTAAACCTCGAAATCAAGGCAAATTTTATTGGAGATTAGGTCACCAATACTGGTCTCTGCGGCTTACGTCTTCGGAAACAGGTATACTTCAATTTAAAATTACCGTAGCCTTTAGACTAACAAATCAAAGCCACTTGACGTCTAAGTGGACGCCCCCAGAAAGTAGCATGTTTTGGAGATCTTTAGATGGCAAAACCTGGCTTCACTACTTTGGCAAAGCACCACAGGAGTTTCCACTCCAGCAATTTTTTTAAACCTCCTTGGGCGGTACTCGAGCCCACGTCCCCATGATCTGAAGACAAGCGCCATTACTTTTCGGATATTAAGTCACGTTAGCAGAGCGTACATCACATCCTTGCAAGGTACAAATGGTGAGAATCTCTGAAAGGGAAGTGGGGATGAGAAAAACAGGTGTTAGGGTAAGGAGGAGAGAAATTGCTACGAAATTGCTTCTTTTGAATATTTTTTTTATTTGTAACGCCATGGCTGTCTAGTAATACGTGCTGTTCAAATAAACATGTCAAAGCAACTCGACAGCACCTGCAGTGAAACGCAGTAGACAAACAGCAGGAATGAATGACGCAGAGCTTCCGTGTTTGCTGTGTTCGTGTCCGCCGTGGAGCCTATTCATTCGTGACGTCCAACGGCTGCCACCGTGGAAGCTTCTATACCCACCGCTAGAGATCCCAGCCCGCCATATATTTTCCGCGCGACCGCGACGGCAAACGACACGTTCGCCGAGACGGCCAGGCGACGTGGTCGTCTGTAATGTACGCAGGTGTTGTCACTCGTCTCTGCCCGCAGTTTTTGTTGTGTTGTATGTGATCTCGTTGGCTGAATACGTCTCGTGAGAGCGTGCAAGAGAGGATAGGGCGTGTTTTTATTTTTATTGCATTTATTTCTTTGCTCTCTTCTCTAAGTTAAGAGCCATTATGGTCTCACCCGTTGAAGCGTTGCCACCATGTGCGATGGCCCAGAAGGAGACTGGTGGGAAAAAGCGAGGCCTATAACGACGAGGCTTCAGGGACCGACCGCTTGTCATTATAGCTGCATTAGTATTGCATTATTTCTTCATTTATATCCCTCCAAAACAGGGCAGCAAACCTTATGCATATTTTGTTAACCTACAAATGCTCCCACATGTCCTTCTTCAATTGCTCAATGGCAAAGGCTTAATTCACAAATGCTCAACGGCAAGACTGGCACCGTGCTCCAAACCTTGTTGGTACCTATAACAATGCTCAAGTTTATTCAATCGATAACATGAGTGAACAGAACGAACAGGAGAGCGTGCATCAGACCGACTGGCCAACGTTTTGATAGGAGGATCTATTAAAAAAAAAAAAAAACATTGGTCCTCCTGTGGAAATCTCGACAAGACTGCCTGGGGCACTTTATTCTGCTCTTTCAACGTATCCCACTCCGTGTTTCCATCTGCCGGCTCTCATCTTGATTTGAGAGTTCAACCGATAACGTGAATTTTGTGACGATTTTTCGTTTGATTGAACTGCTAGGAGCGCTCATATTAAGACAAGCGTACTTGTAAGGGGTCCAGTAGCGTCCAGTAGCCAGTGTGTGTGAGAATAGACCGGGCAAAGCCGATTCAGCCATTTCCACATTCTTCATCCTTAGAAGATCAGGAAGAGCGCCTCACGTACGACCAATCTCCGCGCCTCCCTTTTATGCACACAAGGAATCTCCATGGCGTATATTCGTTCCAGACACACTTTCTCTCCTCTCATTGCTTTGAGGTCTTCTCGCCTCGCTGCTAGTGAGTTATACCTGTTCTTGTTATAGCGCATTGTTTTCCCTATCGTGGATCATCGTCGGAGCAGAAGCGTCTCGCACGATCGCCGTTGTTCCGCGCAAGTCGACACGCCTATCCTTCGAAGGCGTCCTCGCGCCACGCTGGCCGGAGAAAATAAGGTTGTTTCTGACGGCTAGCAGCGTATATATAGTCAGGGACTTCCGTGTTTCCATCGGACATAGTCGCCAGAAGCACGGCACAACACAAACATAAAAGCGTATCATCGCTTACTAATCGTGCATTTTATCGATATGCTTTTTTTCTTACATATATTGCTTTAGTAATACCATATTACACACATTTTCGACGCATGACTGTCTAATAGGGTGCGTCGTATTTTATTACATGGCCCTAAATATTCTTCGGAAGTGAAGAATATTTCTAAACTATAGTAAATGTCATTGTTGTACTGCTTGTAACTGAATATATTTCTTTACCTTTGTTTTTGAGGGGGGGGGGGGTGATAGCACTACGTTGTGCAGAAGCCACACCCCTGAAATTTGAAGCTGTGTCTTGCACCGAAGCTAGATCTGGTTTCAAATTAACTCGTTGTGTGAGTGCGGCACATTTTATGGATGTTTTAGACACACTCATCCCGTCCTGTGAAAAAAGATACCCCCACCACTACAGCGAAAGCTGTTATGATATCACAACTCGGGTCATGCGCAGTCATCCACTGCCGCCGCCGTCCGCTGTAACCACATCGCACAAATTAAACAAAAATGGCAGCATATCCAAGGAGTGAATAATGGAGAGTGGGGCGAAGCATGCATCCGTCCATTCGTTCTTGCTTCCGTCCGTCCATGCGTCCGTCTGTCTGACCGCCCCAGCGTCCATCCGCCCATCCGTGCATGCGTCTGTTCATGCGTCCGCACGTCCATCCGCGCGTCTGTGCCTGCATTCGTCCATGCATCCGCCCCTGCGTCTGTCCATGCATCCATCCGTCCGTGCAGCCATCCGTGCGTCCGTCCGCGCATCTGTCTGTGTGTCCGTTCGTCCACCTATTCAACACTCCAAGTACCACCATCTCGCGTGTTTTCATCATATATTCCCCATATAGGAGCACGGCCATCCAGCCGACATTCCAAGGACTAAACGAGAGGTGGCATACGCACACTTTCTTCTTACGGCTTGCACTTCGTGTCTACTTCCCTACTTTAACCACCTCTTATGTGATTCTCAAAGAGAAAAGAAGAGACAAGTGAGCTCCGTAACTGTCTGCATCAGAGTGCGACACCTCAACAGTAGCTCACGAGGGATGGGGGTAAGAAGGGATTAAATAGATAGGGTTAAGGGTATAGAGAGAGAGAGAGAGAGAGAGAGAGAGAGAGATGCACAGGGACAGCGAGCGACGTCATAAGAGAGTTAGAATAGAAAAGATGAAGCATGGTCACAGGAGTCCGAGGACGGAACACCACTTGCAAGAGCTCTTGTCGGCAACAGGAGATGGCGTATGGCTAATCCAGTCGGCTAGAGCTGCGCTGTCGTCGGAGATCGCGAGGGCACAACTGGTCGGCACGGAATCCAGCGAGCGAGCCTTTTAACCACCTCGAGTTCATGGTATAAACTAGTTCACTGTATTCATGGCACTTCGGCCCAACGTTCGCTAAACCTTTCTACAACCAAGGAGGTTACGCCCAGCGAGTATAACGTAGCAACCCTTTTTTGTCAGATAGTGCTCGATGCACATGCCAATGGCTACTAATGGTGAGTGAGGGACAGGAGAATTCGGCTTTTAGTTAACGCGCACGCTGCGTATTTTTTATTGTTCAACAACGCACAGGAGAAATCTCCCACTGGCACCACCTTACAGGCCAAAGCGTAAGACATGTTACCCACTACTACGAGGGACGAACGGGTGCCACTTCAAGGAGCTTCGCCCCTACGAATTCGCAGCGTGCGCGTTGACTAAAAGCCGAATTCTCCTATCTCTCATTCCTTATTAGCAGCCATTGGCATGTACATTGAGCACTGTATGACAAGAAAGGGTTGCTACGTTATACTCGCTGGGCGTAACCTCCTTGGTTTTAGAAAGGTTTAGCGAGCGTTGGGCCGCAGTGCCATGAATACAGTGAACTAGTAGATACCATGAACTCGTGGTGGTTAAGGGTGGGAAGTAGACCCGAAGCGCAAGCCGTCAGAAAGTGTGCGTGTGCCTCCTCTCGTTCAGTCCTTGGAATGTCCGCTGGATGGCGGTGCTTCTATATGCGGAATATATGATGAAAAGATGTAAGATGGTGGTACTTGGAATGTTGACTAGATGGACGAACGGACACACAGATAGATGCATGGACGGACGCACGGATGGACGAACGGATGGGTGGAAGCAAGAATGATTGGACGGACGGATGCTTCGCCTCACTTTCCATCATTCAACCTGTGGGTATGCTGCCATTTTTTTTTGCTTTCCCTAATTTAATAGCCGTTTCAGTGCGCTCCCAAAGTTATTATTGGAGGCGCTAGCGAGCAAAGGAAAACCCGCGCCAGGTCAGCAATTCTTTTGCACCAGAGAAGAAGTTGTGTATTTGCCCCTGCGAGAGTCTCGTTCATATCTGTCAAGTCTTGAAAATGCCTCATTTGGTTGCTTTGTTTGCACGGCAGGCTAGCTAGCGTGAGTTTCCGGGACTGGCACTGATTCGTTTCAGTGAGGCGGTTGGCAGCGCTGCTGCATGAAGTCACGTGCGTGCTTTGACAGCTTACAAACACAAGATACAGCAGCTTATTCTCGAAGCAAAAAGACAGAGAGGTATGCTTCCCCGCGGGACTCATCTCTGTTTTCCGAGGAAAGCACGTAGTACGTTTGTCCGGCAGGTCATGTCACTTTGGCAAATTGACTCGTCTCCAGCTGTAGCTAAGGAAGGAAAATAATTATTACAGTCTTGGCCACACACTCTCTTTGCTTTTCCATTCTTCCCCACTCATTGTATTCCGTTCTACCTGCTTATCGGTTGCCCCCTTTTGACCTCTCGGATTCTCTCCAGCAGAACAATAGAACGAATTCTGAAGACCAATTGGCGCCGCGATGGTCGGGACGACTCGGCCAGAGAGTAATTAGGAAGAGAGCTGCTCGCAAAGGCCAGCTTCGTTAACAACAAAAGGCCGCCCCAGATCTGTCTCTGTCTACGACTCTGTCTAGACCAAAATACTTTGTCTTGACTTACCTTATCTCAGACGAAATAGTTAAGATGGATGGTCTTCTCCTTTTCTCGTTGAGGCGTGTTGTAAGGGTGGGCTCCAAACGCTGGAATTACGTCCCCAAGTAGACCGACCTATCTTCGAGGGCCCTAACTTGCATTCGCTAAATGAACCACAACAAGTGTTTAACTTTCATAAATGCACATCTTTGTTTCCTTGCGCTTTCACAGACTAGAAATGAAAAAAAAAAGCAGGAAAGACTGAAGGTCCCCCGCAGGCACGAATTCTTCATCTTCGCATTTGATTCAACTGTATCATAATCAATCAGATTGACTCTAAAGACGCCATCTCGCTAAAACAACTTACAAATATGAAGTGTGTCCTTCGAGAAGAAGGAAAATCTCTCTCTCTTTCTCCTTTTTTTTTCGCAGCATACGAGAGCGCGAGCGAAAGGTTTGTCAAAGAAATGCAAATAGGGTAGGGAGACCCATTTGGAAAAATGCCGTCTTGTTTTCTTTTCTTATTTGAAGTGACTAAAAAGTGACACTCAATTATGGCATTGACCAATCGTTCAAACGAGACGGGAAGGCGAGAATGTCCTGCAAAACAGCCGCAGTAAAAACAGTGGTTTCAAAAGAAAAAAATAATAAAGTGAGGAATCGCAGCACGCACAGTACACGAACGAGTGTCGCATACTACGCGTTCCTGTGGAGCGAAGAGGCACGTCTCGCTCGGTGAGATAACAGAGTCATAAAACCACACGTGCTTGTGAATCGTAATGCTTCCCTCGCGGCTTCGAAAGCACGCATACCCTCTGGTCTCTGTCGCTCTCTTCAATTTCTTATCTTGGATCATTACCTTGTGTCTTGTTTTGGCCGTGTTGTATTTATTGTCATGATTATTTTTTTGCGAACATTCCAGTTGAGGAAATTTTCGCAGGCTTTTGGTCTAGCCACTTCGTTATTGTGGCCTGTTATTATGGCGAACAACACTTGTTTTCTGTACGCCGACACCGTTCTTGGCACATAATTGTACCAGGCCAGCGCGGAACGCGCAGCACTGTCACGGTGAAAGCTGGAAAAGCGGCCTTTCAGAGTCTCTAACACTCTTCGAGTAGTTGCTGCTAACCCGCCCACTAACAGGGTACCCTCTTCATCATAAATAATCACAATGAGTAGTATTGAAAACTGGGCAAGTTGGTAACAATTCATTGTAAGATCGTCATTGACAGCGCTCGTCTTGTGTCCTTCTATTTCTCTGTCTTCGCGTTTCGCGCTGTTTATACCTCTTACAATAATCACAAGTTCTGTGTAGCAGGCAGGCATTTTTGTTCTTGTTCACCTTCTTTTGTGGCTCATACTCACACAGTTGGAGATTAGCGAGGCATTCGCTATGTGCCATCCTTCTTCATTCTTTAGAGAAATGTGATACCCCATACGCACATTCAGGAGATTTGGTGCATCTTTTAGGGGCGGAGCTCCTTATGGCGTGGCTTGTGCGTCCTTCGTAGTACGTAACCACCAGTGGCACATACCCGAAATAGCGGTCCTTACGATTTTGACCTCCAAGGTGGTTCCGGTGAGAGATTTCTTCTGTGCGTTGTGGAACAATAAAAGATAGTGCTCAATGCACATGTTAATAATTGCTAAGGGATAATGAGAGACAGGAGCATTCAGCCTTTAGGTAACGCGCACGCTGCGAGCCCCATTAGCAGCTATTGGCATGTACATTGAGCACGATCTGACAAGAAAGGGTTGCTACGTTATACTCGCTGGGTGTAACCTCCTTGGTTTTAGAAAGGTTTAGCGAGCGTTGGGCCGCATAGCCACGAATACAGTGAACTAGTATATACCATGAACTCGAGGTGGTTAAAGGTGGGAAGTAAACCCGAAGCGCAAGCCGCAAGAAAGTGTGCATGTGCCACCTCCCGTTTAGTCCTTGAAATGTCCGCTGGATGGCGGTGCTCCTATATGGAGAATATATGATGAAAAGATGCTAGATGGTGGTACTTGGAGTGCTGAATATATGGACAAACGGACACACATACAGATGCATGGATGGACGCATGAAAGAACGCAGGCGCGGATGCATGGACGAACGCAGGGACGGACGCACGAACAGACGCACGCACGGACGGGTGGATGGACGCATGGACGGTTACACAGACGTACGCAGGAACGGACGGAAGCAAGAACGAATGGACGGACGAATGCTTCGCCCCACCCCCCATCATTCACTCCGTGGATATGCTGCCTTTTTTTTTATGCTGTGGCTTACCACTATGAAGAATTATGCCTGAAGCTTTTGTATTGGCCCCCGGCGTGGTGGTCTAGTGGCTAAGGTACTCGGCTGCTGACCCGCAGGTTGGGGGAGCGAATCCAGGCTGCGGCGGCTGCATTTCCGATGGGGGCGGAAATGTTGTAGGCCCGTGAGCTCAGATTTGGGTGCACGTTAAAGAACCCCAGGTGGTCGAAATTTCCGGAGCTCTCCACTACGGCGTCTCTCATAATCATATGGTGGTTTTGGGACGTTAAACCCCACATATCAATCAATTAATCAAACCAATCAAGCTTTTGTAATGGGTTGGGGCATCGGATGACCCACTCGTTACGCAATTCGCATTGTCTGACACCTCGTTGCGTTGTTTCTTTGCTGTTCAAAAACGCATGATTACTCATACTAACGCGACTCCTTTCCCGACATCAAGCCTGCCAAAGGCTAATTTGCAACGGAGCTGCAAGAAGTGGCAAGAACGTTTCCCCTTTTTATGGACTTGCTGAGCTTATACGTACGTATGCATTCGAGTGTTTGTGCATTAGCTGTGCAAATATTGTTGCTGAGTGAGTGTATCACTACATCGACGTTTTATCCCAAATATGCATTATAATAAATACCATTAAAATTAGAAAAAAAGTGGCATGGCCCAGTGTTAGAGTACTGGGTTAGCATGCAGGGGACGCGGATTTCAATCCGATTGTGTCTATAGTGCTTTTTATTTACTAAGTTTCTTTTTTTCATCTAGAGCCATAGTGTTTACGGGCACCGGAGGCGGCTGCGGACAACTACGACGGCGCACACGGCTTTTGTTGTGATCTCACAGCTATCGCTGTGATAGGCCTAAACCAAGCGCGATGGCTCAATTGAGAGCAATTTAAGCACGTCTGTTTGCTTGAGTGCATGCAAGAATACCGGTATTGATGTTTTAACCAAAAATCATAGGGCATAATAGAAAGCTGCGTCAATTGAAAGGCTTAGGTTTTGGGAAAACTTCGCACAATTGGAACACTTGGGACATTGAATGATTTCGGGAAGTTTAGAAACCTTGGCCCATTTGGAAATCTTGATACAATGAAAAACTTGGGACTCTAGGAAAGTTCGAGGCGTTCGGAAAGTTGGAACACTAGTAAACCCGCTGTAAAAGTTTAAACAACTGGGAACTTGAGACATTTGGCAAACTTGAGCATAGCTAGAGAGTGCAGCGCGCTCTGGTCATCGCTTGCTGAGCAACGGACGCGTCTACGAGATGAAGACTTGTGGGTAATCCTGACTGCGTCACCGGGAGCTTGATTTCACGGCGGACAGCAATTAAAATTGGTCGTCAATTACCGGCATCTATACTAGGCGGATAATGGCACTTGCAGACCTCGCGCAAGGGTCTGCATAGTACGCCGTTTGGCTTAAAGTAGGCAGCAAACATCTTCAGT
This sequence comes from Rhipicephalus microplus, assembly GCF_043290135.1. Lineage (NCBI taxonomy): Eukaryota > Metazoa > Arthropoda > Arachnida > Ixodida > Ixodidae > Rhipicephalus > Rhipicephalus microplus. The sequence continues at coordinate 93,530,728 of NC_134704.1, forward strand.
ATAAGCAAAGAAGCACTATATATCTGCGGCTTCTTTCATTTAGATGATGAATGGTTGTGATCGATGAACCATTCGTAGATGAGATCGTTTCGTAACGAACGACAGATGTGTCACTCGTAACAGCAGAGCGCGCTTATTAGTGAAGGCGTGAGACGCATGCAACGGACAGCTGCTGCGAACAATAAGCGCTGTCACTCCTCTCCCAGCTGCTTCTACCATGAGGACTCGTCAATATTAACCATAATAACAGCTATAATTATTGCACTCATTGTATTTACGGAGGAGGTAATCCTATTGTTCATGGGCCTTTGGCACTCCGCATTCACGGATGTTCTTGAACGTAGGTGACGCACTGTCACGACTGCGCTGGTGGCAGCTCAACAAACAAAGGCGGGGCTCTTCTGGGAGCGTGAGTAGCGCATCACGACTTCGAGACTGTTACGTGGATTGAGAGAAGGCCACGAAAGATGTGATGCGGGCTTCTTGGTAAGAAAACTTCCTGACTGTAAGGGAAGGCGCCTGTTTCGTCATCGCATGCTTTCATGATTACCAAAAGTGTCGACGTAACAAACACGCGCTGGAAACATTTTATGGCGTACGCAAAACTTGTGTTAAGAACGTTCGCTGAAAAACTAGCGAAACACCATGGTCTTATTCGTCAGCGTTCGTTTTGACAATGTGCGTGGCTTCAGGCCCAGAAATCACCACCGAGTCAGTCCAGGAGTCCGCTCTCAGCGTACGCTCATCCCATTGATCCACTGTGGGATTCCGTATTGGTTCTAAGGCCTCGTAGCCTGATACTCCCACGTTACGTGGTACAGGGTAGCCTAGCTGAACACCGTGAACAGTGAGGAGAGTACGCTAAGGTATGAGCACCGCGGAAGTTCTATCGATGCGCCCCGCCGCGGTGGTCTAGTGGCTAAGGTACTCGGCTGCTGACCCGCAGGGCGCGGGTTCGAATCCCTGCTGCGGCGGCTGCATTTCCGATGGAGGCGGAAATGTTGTAGGCCCGTGTGCTCAGATTTGGGTGCACGTTAAAGAACCCCAGGTGGTCAAAATTTCCGGAGCCCTCCACTACGGCGTCTCTCATAATCATATAGTGCTTTTGGGACGTTAAACCCCACATATCAATCAATGAAGTTCTATCGATGCGATCGAGACTAAATTCAACGAGCTGTAAGAAATATGAACGCAATATAATGCCTTCTCTGCACACCTGCACTCCGTGGCAGTTGTTCCTCCTTGCGGGCGTTAGTAAGCGTAATAGCCGTTTATCTACGAATGCCAAGGCACTTTAAACTTATTATTATTTTCCATTCCCGATAAAGATACGCCAACGCACGTTTTCTGGTGCGTCCTGCTTTCCCAGCTGTGCCTGGCAACCAGCTGAAACGCTGAGCAAGCAGGAAAAAAATGTTTAGGCCTTAAATGCCTTATCACATGGCAAAAAGTGATGCGAGTGAACATTATCGAATGATAATGCTATCATATGATGTCGCAGTTATCTGACCTAATGTCGTAATTTACGGCTTTGGGGAATACATTACTACCTGCGCGATCGAATCCCGGCCGTGCCAGCCGCATTTCGATGGTGACAAAACAACAGAAGCTCATGCACTTATGCGTTGGCCTACTTATGTACCCCTGCACTATGGTGTCCCTAATTATCACATCGTAATTTCTGCACGTAAAACCACAACAATTGTTTTATTTCTGCCGTTTAATTATTGATTGTTGTCATCTTAGGATGTCTGCCACCACCAAGGAATTATGAAGGCAGCGAGTAAATAATCCAGTCGCTTCATTTTTATGGGCTTTCTGATAGATTACATTGAACACACTCTCTAGAGAGAGAGAGAGAGAGAGAGCTGGAGAGATAAAAGACAACAATATTTAAAGAATGTAATGCGAAAAGAACTCGAAAATGATAGATGCTTGTCGAACCTGTCCTCGCGGCGCTGACTTATTGAAACAACTCTCGCCGTTATCGCTAGAGGCATGTGAAAAGAACTCTTGACTGCATGGCGAGTTCACTGCGGTGGTACAAGGGCTGACCACACCTGGCCAGTGCATCCTGCACTCTGAGTAAACAAGGCCGGTCGCTGGACGTGCCAGCATGCGCACGTCGCAGTTCTGTTCTAGCCTTGAAGAAGGCAAGTCCGCTTGTTGAAACATCGGCTCGACATGACCCCCTCTTTACGGATTTTTCGTCGCTCGGCTCCATGTTCGTGCCGGTGGTACAAAGGCACACTCCGTTCACCGAGGCATAACAACCACGTTATGGCATCGGTATTACGACTGGCAGGAAGATGTTTGTGTAACGAACAAATCACGGGTTGTCACGACACGCGCCATCAGATAAGGGGGTCACGCATACGAGTCTCCGAGCGAAGTGGGTCTCGACGTATACGTGTATACGTACATCGTCAATGTCACTGCAAACTTCCGTGCAGTTACGACGGAACCAGGCAGCTGTACTGAACGTCTCGTGGTCGCTCATCAGTGTATATATATATATATATATATATATATATATATATATATATATATATATATATATATATATATATATATATATATATATATATATATATATATATATATATATATATATATATATATATATATATATATGCTTAGCCGTGCAAGTGGACTTCACAATTTATTTGAGCCCAGACAATGCTCGTCGCCATAACCGCTGCAACGGTTGGTTGATGGTGACATTGTGAATGCGTTACAGATGATTTAAACATTTTTCACTCAATGCAAATGTGAGCCCCGCTGCCGGAATCGAAGCCGTACACTTCCAGGTAAGCAGCCGAGTGAGCCATGGCACCACCACGGCAGCTCCACACAAGACAGACAGTGGATACCATCGTAACTTGTACTCACGTTATAGTCTCCTGGATTTGTGTGTTGTATTGAGAAAAAGTGCTTAACTATTTTGAGCACTTGGTGCTCAACTATGGGAGAACAGTGAGCCGTCACTAAAATGAAAGGCTTAGGAAACGATCGCACAGATGCTTACGAAATAAATCCTGATATGCGTTTAGAAAAAGGGGTCAGCGATTTAAAATACTTGTTGCTCTGCTATGGAAGAGTTGGAGGCCGTCCCTTGATGAGGCCACATCTGTATGTTTAGAAAAAGTGGTTAACGATTTTGAGTACTTGTTACTCTACTATGGTAGAGCAGAAAGTGGTATCCGTATATTCAGAAAAAATGGGCAACGATTCAGAGTACTAAGTACTCCACTATGGGAGCGCATGACGCCGTCCCGTGGGCCTCACACTGGATGCGGCCCTGCCTTCAAGATGCACAGTGACATATTGTTTAGAAAAAGTGGTTAACGATTTTGAGTACCTCGTACTCCACTATATTGTAACGATGTTGAAGGATTCGTGGGTGTAATAAAACGTGTTTATTAAAGGGCGAACCTGTGCCCACAACTCAAAGGGACTATGGTCGTAGAACGTGTCAGTCGAACACCAAAGATGTCCTTTCGCAGCCTTCTTCTTCCTTTTCCAGAGCAGTCCCCGAGCACGTGGCGTACATCAGCCGGGTCCAGCTGAGCGCTCGTGTCATCATCATCGTCTCTGCGCAACACCATACGGCGCGCATGTATGTCCCTGTGCGCGCGGTGATGGGCGCGTTGTTTGAATGCAGGCAAGATGTCGCGGCAATATGCATGGGAGAGCATAAAGCCGTCCCGAGGGCTTCACACTTGGGACCAAGCGTAAAATTGTGTGGCGTTTAGAAGTGTTCAACGATTTAGAGTACTTGGTACTCGACTATAGGAGAGCACTAATCCATGCAATCATCCATCCATGGACTTCACATTCCATGACGCCATCAAACCACCAAACTTATGAAAGTTAATGTATGTGTCACTGTTTATTGCTGCGGCACTACGTAGTCCTACCACCCACCATGGTGATCTAGTAGGTATGGTGTTCGACTGCTGAATCGCAGGTCGCGGGATGGAGTCCCGGCCGTGGTGACAAGGTTTTCGTTAGGAAGACTTGAAAAGGAACCATATCTTTAGCAGAAAAAAGCCAGAGAAGCCACGCCATATTTTAGTGGCATACGATGTAGCTTTATAGAAAAAAAAAGTGATAATGTGTACATAGTTGCTAGTATTCAACAATAAGTAATATGAAATATAGATAAGCTGGAGTTTTGCATAACGAGCAGAATATTTTCCAAGACGCCACTAAATTAAGCTGCAAAGAAATTTTTAATTTGCTATACTTTCATTGCGCCTGCATACAATTTGTTCGTACTAAATTAATTTTAGGGGGGTTACTCTGCAGGAACATTGAATGAATGAATGAATGAATGAATTTATGAATGAATGAATGAATGAATGAATGAACTTGATATAATGAAGTCCGACAGTTTCCTTCGAGCGAGGCGAGGGGGTGCTGTTTTTTTTTCTCTTGAAACCGTAGGTTGATATTGTCGCAAAGTTACAATAGTACCAGTCCATCTTCAAGTAGCCATATCTGATCGAAAATCAATAGTAGAGTTTCAAATTTTGCAGATATCTCTTTCACGCACTGTTTTTCAGCACTATAAGTTGGTTACAACGTATGAATAAATACGCACTCTGGCCCCAGTGGTGCAGCGCGCCTGCCAATCACCTGGGCAACGGAGCAATGATTGGTGGTTTTCGCACAAACCATAAGCACTGTTTCGCTGCAAATAGTACGCATGTTATGAAATGAAAGTTAAGCGTTTCTTGATGAAAATATTACATTTGGCTGAGCGGTGAAGTCGGAATTTTTAGTGAAATTCGGAAGTGGAGCAGTGAAGTGGAATTTTCAATGAGATTTCTCGAGCGAGAATTATCGAAATTAACACGTGCCTGCTATAGGACAAGTCGTATACCTGAAATTTGTGAAAGGTCCCGACATTACATAAATAAGCGATTGTCATATTTCTTCTTGTGTGTGACAGTGACTGCTGTGGGCGGAGCTTGCATTTATTATCAGGCTGTAACCGCCTATATATAATCTGGCATCAGCGCTGTGTTGCATAGCGACGCTTTTGTTTACAGACACGCGTTACTCCATTATATCAGATGGAGGAATGCGCACCAGCCCGTTGGGGTATACATAGCAACAACTTGTGCGTGCATACGCCATCATGACATAAAACCTTGCATATATATGTAATGTAACCAACTTTCTTACCGAGTGATTTCACCTGGCTGTACTTCACACCCTCGCCTTATGTAATACCCTTTGAGAGGTCCTAAAGTAAATGAGGTGAGTGATGATAATTATTTGGACTTGCTCACTGCTTCATATTGAAATTTAACGGCTAAATTTCTAGCGAATGCGCCAAAATAAAAGATAAAAGTAGCCATAAAGCCGCAACGACACCAACCTGAAATTTTTGTCGCCATACATGGCCGGAAAATAGCCAATTTTAGCGCAAACTAGCCAACAACGGCAACCCTGCGCGGCGGCTGCATTTTCGACGAAGGCAGAAATCGATTGATATGTGTGGTTTAACGTCCCAAAACTACCATATGATTATATGAGAGAGGCCGTAGTAGAAGGCTCCGGAAATTTTGACCACCTGGTTTTTTTTAACGTGCACCGAAACCTGAGCACACTGGTCTACAGCATTTCCGCCTCCATCAGAAATGCAGCCGCCGCAGCCGGGATTTGATCTCGCGACCTGCGGGTATCATCATCATTATTATTATTATTATTATACATCGTCATACCAGTGAAAAAAATGAAATGGTCTTCCAGTCCACTTCGGTGTTTTGAAGGTTGCGATCTGAACCAGAAGCCCAACGAATTGGATTGGATTGGATAAACTTTTATTTGGTCCTCCAAAACACAGATCACTGTGTTGCGGGCAGCTCCCACGTGGAAACTGAGATGCTAAGCTCCTCAGCCGCCTCGCGGGCGTGGTGGACAGCCCAGAGCTGATCTGCCAAGGACGAGCTGCGGATTGCCGCCTCCCATCTGGCAGAGGTGATGTTCGATAAATGAGCGAATTTGGTGCACTGCCAGAGCATGTGTTCTAATGAAGCTATTTCCCCACAATGTGGACAAAGATTACTTGGGTATAGGTGAGGGTACATGATGTGTAACATTTTCAAAGTAGGGTACACCCGCGTTTGCAAAAGCCTTAATGTAAGTGCTTGGGGCCGAGTTAGATTTGATAGTAATTTAATCGCAGTAGTACAATATTTTCAGAATTTAAAAGGCAAGTTTCATTCGATAATACTGAAAATTTATCATTGGCGAACTGTCCGGCATTGAGAGGCTTGTGAGCATTGAAAGTATTTTGTATTAGCCTACATTGTCAAAATGAACACAGTCTCAGAGAAAAAAAAGAAACAGAAAAATACGAGGCCACAGCACGGTTAACGCCGTATCACTGTAGCACATCCCTGCATTGCAATCGAAAGGTGTGTGCTGGACAATTTTTAGGTGCGTGAGGTAGCGGAGTTGGTGAACAGGGAATGACATCGTCTGAGTTGCTCCCCAAACGCGGTGACAAGTATTTTGAACATCATATACAAATAAAAAAAATCAATACTCACTGTTGCAACAGCATCTGTGTTTTTAAGCGCGTGATTGTAGGGCAGTGATGCGAACGTTCATATATGCGAACATACGTGAGACAGTGAGACAACTGCACGTAATACGCCATAAAAAAAATCGCCCGAGTATAATTGCTTCAGTTGAAAGCTATTTCATGAATTGAGACCTAGCACAGTGAGGTTCCAGTATTTTGCATGTGAGACCTACATTCTATTGCTTTGTTTCTCAGAACTGGTAGAAAAAAAAAAGATGACAACGTTTGATTCGTAGCCGGTGCATGGAACTCACGGCAGTGCGAGGATTGTCAGTGGTTGCGCCGTATACAGAATAAACCAGCCGGAAAGCACGTGGCCAGTGACGGATGGTGCGTCTGGCCATGCACGGTCGCTGCGCCTCGCCCGAGGCTACTTTCCAGTCATGCAGAGAGTGGGGCCGGTTGTTCGGTATTCAATGAGCCATACGTGGGCGCAGGGCTTAAGTGAACAGACAGCGCGCTGCATACAGGAAGGGCACGAGACATTACAACTTCTGTAGTGGCCCTGACATCGGAGGCATATACGAGAAACGATTGCAGATGTTCGTGCAAGAAGTGATGGTTCACTGTTGTACCTGTGTTGTCCGAAAATTTGTTTGGCAGAACCATGATGTAAATCAGCAAACATTGAGGTCAAAAAAAGTATGGGGGGGGGGCGCTATTTGTAGTCTTCCCAGTGAGTTCTATAAAAATTAATGAATTAAAGTGGGCACAAGGGCAACTCGTTGTTGGCAGGGTGAAACCTGAAACCTTCTGATAACGTGGTGGCTGATGTTCTACGAATTGAGCTACGACGGTGGTCGTCCTACCGTATACTTCTTCAGGTATTTATGTGCATGTATACTTGGAAGAATTAGTCAGCCCCCCTTGTAGCCATGACGTTGAGTTTAGAACATTCTATACTAGTTTTTTTAGCTTACGGCACGTCGTGATTTATAATAAGAAAAGCAATCAATCCCAGATCAGCATCGGATAAGTGAAGATACCGTTTCCAATTGACGCTCATGTGCTTTTTGTTTCTATATTACTTCTATCGATGCTTTGGATGTTGGAAACCCTAACGTATACGATTCGCTCATTCCGAGAAGCGCTGTGTGATCAGTGTGAAGAGATGTAAGTGTCCATCGGCAAGCTGGACGAGGCAAGCCGTGCAAGTGATACACTCTTCAACGCAGATGCAGCAATGATACATTTGGCCCTTGGTGTTTATACCATACAGTCAGTGTTCCCTTAGAAGCCGCCCCTCATGTCCCCTCTGTGACAGCACCGTTCATTCGGAATGATGCGCTGTCCGTCAATGTAGCCACGATCGGTTTTCTCCAGGGGCATGGTTCTCCGAAAGGCCGCATACAGGAAACGCACTGATGGAGCGTGTCGAGATGCCTTTGGTACTTACCGCGCAAAGAACCGGGCCCGCCAACTCTTTGATGACCTCTGACTCACGGATTCATATTTTTGAAGGCTCACTGAGAGGCGGTCATATCAAAAGCGTTCTCCGCATTCGATGACGTGCAGCGGAACAGCACTCCCGTAAAGGAACGGCATTCGTAGATGGACTGGCGCCATGCACGCTTCAAGGAACGTACGCGCCGTAATACTTGCTTAGCAAACAAATCAAACGCACTGGGGAGGTATCGACGTTGTCAGACGCTGTGAGCAGCATGGCAGGTCATCACATTTCTGAACGGACGATGGAAGCTTCCGCCTGATGCTATAGCTGTGGATGCCGTATCTCAGCGGGACCAGACGGTCGAGCATACCCAAGTCACATGACACATTGAGGCACCCAGTGCCAAGAAAAGGGGTGGGGAGAGTAATGATACTATGTAGGTTTCTGTATTCGAAGCATCTTGGTTATTTGGAGATAATGCACCAAAAGAGTAACTTTTTTTTAATCCTCCAAACAAGTAATTGCTACAGAGCAGGTCGCCTACTTGCCATTGTTCCCTAAAAAGATTAATGATTGTGTCGACGGAGTTACCTCCTCAAAGGAGCAACCCATATACTTCTGTTATAGTCTGTTAGCGGGGTACATCCAACACGAGGCGCTCAAAAGCGCAGCGCACACAAATTCGCCACCCATCTTTGCTCGCTGCTCGCGCAGGCTTTGCGCCGCAGAATACACACGCCTGATGGAGCGCGCATGCCACCAATGCACACAGCCAGGCGGAGAGCTACATGACTGCTTGTTCAACTCTACAGAGGCGTGAACGCAACGCATACTGCAACACGTGACAAATAAAGTGCCGTAATTCCTCGAGACAAATCAACCGGACGTCAACTCGTTCACTCAGTAACTTGAGCAATCGTCAAGGCCTTTCTTTATCCGAGCGTCTAGGAAATGTGCGAGGGTACCGGTGGACCTGCGGCGGTTACTACGGCCTGTTCGCGTGGTCTGCAGCATCGCATGCGTGGTCAGGCCAGCAGAGGTGCGACGCCCGGCGCTTCAAGGTAATTACACGTACACCGCACCGCGCTTCTTTCACGCGCTCTGTAATCGCGTCTCTTCGTTTTATTTTCTTTTAATACCCTAGTGGTAGGACGAAAGAACGAAACAAGATTATCGCCGGCGTCATGGCGGTGAGGCAGATTTTGATGTATTTTTATCTCCACTCACGGCATGCACATTGTTGGACCTTGCTTGGGGCTCGCAATTCCTCCTACCGGACGCTCTCCTGCTTCTACTTCTTCACACGCAACAGTTAGCCGAGCAAAGCTGCGTGCGAATTCGCACGCCCAGAGGACGTGCCCAACGTGCGCACGCAATGCAACTGCTAAGCCCTGAGCGCGTCTGCATATGGCGGCACCAATACAAGACTCCGCGTGCGCACAGCGCTGGGCCAACGCGAGAGGTGCAGCCTTAGCGTGGTTTGGTTGTGTACATGTGCGTGTATACTGCGAGCATAGTACTACTTGGAACCAACGGTCTTTAGCATGGTTGGAAAGCAAGAAAAGAATCAGTTGAACGTGCGTTTGATTGTCTTTCACGCACTCGGCACGCTAGATGATATACGGCTATTGGCAATCAATGATGTTATACATGCGAGGTCAATTTATTTACCTGCAGTATTTTGAAAGGCAGTGTGAAGGCCCAGAAGCCGGCCAGGAACTTTGCAAAGAAATGACTGCGCAGATCGGCATGCGCTTTGTGGGTGATTTTGTGTATAAGCTAACTGGTTTGCATTCGTAAGAGGTTTGACAGTTGATGATTAATGAGTAGCATCGGTTCACTCACCGTTTTATTGAGGACATTCATTCGGGTAACTGGGCAATAGTGCGGCCAGTGTGACTTAAACGAGGCGTAAGAAAACAAGTCTGGTGTGGGTTTAAGCAGGCGTAGATGATTTATAACTGGCGCGTGTTATTCGGGAGCCATGATTCAGAGCGCGTAGTCCGGGAGATGGCCAGTAAAATTTGTGCAGTCTGGTGCGTTCCTCTAAAAACCAAACAAGTTTGAAGACTTTCCACTTAGGGTTGATAAGACCTGATTGACTGATTGATTGGTTAAATTATCGATTGATTGATCGATTGATTGATGGGGGTAAATGTGCCAGAGACAGAATGGGCCACCATGTTCCTCCCTAACTTGAAATTGTTGTAGATAATTTGTAGTAAATCCTTACTGAACTGCTGACCCGAAGACAGCAGGATCAAGCCCCGGCCGCATTTCGACGGAGGCAGAATGCTAGCGGCCCCTCTACTTACATTCAAGTGAATCCATGTTAACAAGCTCCAGGTAGTGAAATTTTTCAAATTTCTTAAGGCATGTCACATAATCATAGGATCGTTGCCACGGGCACTAACCCTGCCTGCTACCTCTCTATGTTCAACTAGTTGAGCTGATTGGATGATTTATTGATTGGTTGATTAATTGATTGATTGATTGATTGATTGATTTATATGTGTTGCGGCAAATCGCGCTGCATTGCTTTAACAAAGGAGGGCACTCGTGAAGGCACGGAGAAAAACACAACCAGACCGGATGGGTGCAACTCTTTCTGTGCTTTCGTGAGCTTTCCCCCATTTTACAGCTAATTTTACCGCAATTTTTCGCAACATATATCAAGCTTGTGTCAACCTGGCCACAGCACTTCTTGATTGATTGATTGATTGTGGTAGAAGTGTTAGCAACAACTAGGTCACTGGTTTCTTCATAAAGTGAACTTATTGGTTGAATATTTGAAGTAAATCTTTACTGCAAATAATCAATTCGCTATATCGACGCGACAAATTTACTTCACTTTGTGATGCGGGACGAACAAAGGGGGACTATGGCATTTATCAATACGTACTGATGTAAAAATTAGAATAAAACTATTTCAATCAATCAATCAATAAGAATAAAAGGGAACATACATTTAGGAAGTACAGAAGTTTCAGAGAGTGCGTGGAGGGTAGGAGGGAGATTGGTTCACTGTTTAGTGATAGCGCCTAAGCGCTAACGTTAAAGCCAAACACATAAGCATCCACAAAGTCCCATTTAGATCAATCGTCCTGGTAAAAAAAAAGGAAGACAACGAATTTGATAACAAATCAAAAAATTGAAATTCACACACTATATATGCAGAAATGTGAAATGTGTTACCAAAGAACGAAGAGAAGAAAAACACTCGCAAAAAATGAGTTCGGTGGTTTCCGTAACAGCTTTGTAAGGTGGCTTCAGAAGATGCAATGATAAATAATAAGCAACTGTGCGAGCACACACGCATGATGTAAAATGAGTGCTTCCTGCTTTTTGCTGCATTACCGTGGCCCAAGAATATAGATATAACATGTTTCTGAACGCGGATAAGGAACGGCTCTGCAAATCTATAGTCGGTCGCTTCGGTCCGTTGTATAAACGATGCCACTCCCCATATAGTACCGGTCCACTAGATTTACTTGCTTGAACACCTGCTCTCGTTTTGACGCCTATACTTTACCCGTCTTTCGAACAAAGATGCTTGATTATACTGATGAGCTCTGGCCTATTTCGAACCAAGATGTTCTAATATTAGCACTTTAGCATTTAGCCGAATGTTCTTGCATTGCGTCTCCACTTTTGAGAGCGTATACCAGTTTTAGTATCAAGTGCGTAACATATTTGATGGCGTTGCGTAAAGAATAACAACCCGTTTCGTGTAAAGCGCGTGCGCAAAACTTCCGCGCATGCGCGCTATGTGACCTTTAGCGCTGAATAATTATTGTAAGTACTCATTAGTGGGTTCTAGCAGTGCGCAGGCGCAGTGCTAAAACTAACATATGCCATTCATGACCTCTTCCATCGCCATCGTGGTAGCGGTTTATGATGTGTGATATCAGATCTGTACCTTGAATAAACCGCAACAAGAACAAAAAATACAGCGGAAAAAAAAGCAAGAGAGCAAAAGGTTTCGAACTCCCAGTTTCTTACGTTGATTTCTTATTCTGCTTTTTTTTCTTTAGACTTTGTGTCTTCACTCCGGTTGCGTATCTCATGTATCTCAAACACATATATTGCCTTTATATGCCGGCCCCGCCGCGGTGGTCTAGTGGCTAAGGTATTTGGCTGCTGACCCAGAGGTCGCGGGATCGAATCCCGGCTGTGGCGGCTGCATTTCCGATGGAGGCGGAAATGTTGTAGGCCCATGTGCTCATATTTGGGCGCAAGTTAAAGAACCCCAGGTGGTCGAAATTTCTGGAGCCCTCCTTTATACGGCGTCTCTCATAATCTTATAGTGGTTTTGGGACGTTAAACCTCACATATCAATCAATCAATGCCAAATTCAAAAGTCACGAATCACAAATACGTTGTGCTAAGGGCAATTATTTTTTTTTTGCCCCCATGCACTACAGTAATTTTGTATTGACGAAAGCTCGAAGGTATCATGAGTGAACAGAAGCGAACTACAAGGCCTACCCATTTCAGCTTATTTTATTCGAGAGTTTTCCAGCAATGAAGCTGCGCTTCACTATATGGGACGTACTGCTACAAAGTGTTTGCTGTAGGACATAATACAGACTCAACATTCCGTAAATGATACAGCACCTTGTCAACAAAATACGTCGCGGCACGAAAATAAACCTCTTACGTTCGCTTCCAGTTTCAACATAAGGCACATTTTTGCTTCCGGTTAGTTTTTTCTGCTCCATTTTCCGTGTCCAGACTTTAAATTGAAGTTACAAAGCGACAACATCGACGAAGACTGAGAAAGCGAACATTGCATTTGGTATATATGAGTCTAATAATTGAGTTATCTGACAAATAGTTGATTTGCTTAAGCATCGACCTTAATGAGTGTTTCCGCAAAAAATGCCAACTCCTGACCGCGTCGTAAGAACGATTGTGCGTGTACTTCTCGGCGAGATGATGATTGCTTGCTCATAACAATGCAATCATCGACATCATGCTCAGTCTGACTGCACCAACTGCAAGAAAAAGGTTTCTGCTATGTTGCACCAATCAACTCGTTTCCTGTGCCCGCTGCGGCCTCGTTGTACACGAACACCACTTAATATCGTCTGCCCACCTAACTTTCTGTGTCTACCTCGTGCGTTTGCCTTCTCATTGATGACCAGCGGTTATCTTACCGACGCGCTGCACGCCCTCTCCATGCCGATTTCTTCTGATTTTCGACTAGCCGTTTCTTACCTAACCCACTCTGTTGCCTTGACGTTTCTTAACATTGCACCTATCACTTACGTGAACTACGTCAAATAGTATCGATGAACAAGGAGCAAGTGTTTGTGACAGCTGCGCAATGCTACACCCCATTTTGGCAACGCGATGAGCTTTCCGCAAGGGCGCAATCGTCTGGAGACGGAAAGTTAGTTGGCGAGCATGCAAGGGGTGTACAAACACTTACACGGAAGAGAGAAGTCAAATAAATATTTAAAAATGAAAAGGCTATAAAAAGCACTGTGGACTGCGTTTTAACAGCTTCTGTCATTTGGCACTGGTCAGAAGAACGAAGGCGAGGTTTAGGCGGGCAGGGAAAGCATGACAAGAAATAAGATAAGAAGACGGCCTGGATTAATCTGTTGCGTTGCCAAACCACTGTTTTGCACTTGCTGGGAAGGGGAAATCCGCTTCAGGCGTACGGCAGTTGCCGGAATGGTGGCCAAGTATAATGCAGAGGGAGCCACAAGAGCTACATGTGCGACACACAAGTGCCATCGAAACAGGCCACATTCACATGCCCACCCGAGCGTGGCAGAATAGGAGCGTCGTCGCAACAACCGCTGCGCATCGGATGTGCGCTCTAGTAGTGACAGAAATTGGATGTTGTGTGACGCTTACTGTCTCTCGCGCTCGTTCCGATACATCAAGTGCGTTGAGACTGCGCCTTCACTCGTTCTATTGGTGCTGCCCCGCTTGCCCGCAACGCATTCCATCGATCACGTAATTAGGGGCAGTTCCAGCGACTGTAGTCACTGGTGTGGAGGGCAGCGTCAAAGAGAAGGGGGCCCGTCAATGCACCAACCCACCTTCCTGCAATGGCAGCGTCCCTTCATGCCACCACGGTAGACCTGTGTGCGAGCGGTGGTCTGCGCCCACCTCGGTTCGTTGGCTCCGAGTGACCCCTTCGCGCGCTGGCCGGTCATTTGAGTTTTGTACTTATGCTCGGAGGTGTCTGTGCGGGGGTATGAGCTACACGACGATGCGCTCGGCGAAGCACTGGTCCTTCTCGCCCATCATCGACACCTCCCGCCCACCAAGGGGAGTTACGAAAGCAGCGATGACCTTGATGCCAGCACCACCGCGTGCCGTTTAGACGAAGGCAGGCCTGCGCTCAGCGATATGACGCGATACCTTTGATGTGCCGTTATTAGCTCTGACTGGTTCACATAAAAAACAGCGCCAATAACGAGGGACTAGGAAAAGAGGAAACAGACAGTAGCACTGACTTACAACATGTCGTACCAACTCATGTCATACCAACTCACCCAAGTCATGTCGAATCATGTCGTACCAACTCGCCCAAGCATGATGATAGTTATAGCGCGAGAACAGAACGACGACATAGAGACAAGAAGGACATGAACGTCGTTCTGTTTTCGCGCTATAACTATCGTCATGTCATACCAACTAGCCCAAGCTGCCACACTTCTAAGTCTCCCAAGCAACCCCATTAGCTAATTCTAACTGCCTGTCGTGTGGTAACTTGATCTGTTAACATTGCAACACGTTACATTTGTAACATGTAACCACAGTCTTGCTCGGCGGGGGCGAACACCCCCCTCCCCCTTCCTACCATGCGTCATTTAAAATGAGGCGCCAAATAGGTCCCATGTGCTTGGTCAGTCGGAACTTCACACTATATTTTAATGTTCTCAGGGTTTGCGACAGCATGTGTTTCTGACGATAATGAAAGCGCAGTACACCTGACATTACAGGGGCACTAAAGAACAAAACATTTTTTTCGCGCAGTAGTGAAGTCAATTTCATAATCCCGAAAACCTTACTCTAAAATGCAGGTGAAAACGCCATTTTCAGATTCCCGCAGCAAACGCCGTGACGTCATGCTTTTTGAAGGCGCTTACTGGGTCCTACGTAGTATAGTCGATAAAAAATTAAATAAACTGCCATCTGTGGGACCTAGCATGCGAAGTTCAAGAAATTTTCATAGTACAAATGTCACGAAAATATAAAAATACCTTTTAAAATTTTCGACGCCTTGTACCAAGATTTTAGCGCGATATTCAATAATGAAACTTCATCGTTCATTTTCTCCACTAATAACGAACTTATGATGGTGAAACACGTGACATCAGAGTTCCCATAGTGCACTTTGTCAATCTAAATCAAGTCATTGTTTCTCTTTAGTCTCCCTTTGAGTTCAAAAAACTGTTTATTTCCCCGCTTCTCTCTGGGTACCAATGGCGAGCCTTTATGAGAAACACGTCATCACTTTATTTTCATTCGGAGCTCGTTTCCTTTCGGAATATATCGATGGAGGAAGGAGGGGGGTACGCTTCAATAGAACTTGTTCTCCCCCGCCAAGGGAGCATACTGAGCATACGTATGCGTATAACATGCAACGTCTTACATGCGATACAGAGATGCATGCGTTGTGCGTATGTGCGTGTGTATATGTGTACGCGCGTTTTCGTAGGGTCGAGATTGAGCCCCGACGTGGTGGTCTAGTGGCTAAGGTACTTGACCACTGACCCGCAGGTCGGGTGATCGAATGCCGGCTGTGGTGGCTGCATTTCCGATGGAGGCGGAAATGTTTTAGGCCCGTGTGCTCAGATTTGGGTGCATGTTAAACATCCCCAGGTGGTAGAAATTTCCGGAGCCCTCCACTACGGCGTCTCTCATAATCATATGGTGGTTTCGCGACGTTGAACCCAACATATCATTCAATCATTCGATTAGAGTCGATATGGAAAAACAAGTCCTGGCAAATTCTACGTAGTGACGCAGACGTTGAAGCCTCCGGCAAGCTGGTCTGCCAGGAGCATGGTGTGAATTTTTCTTGCACCGTGGTCCCACGTAACATATTTGATGACGTCAGGGAGTTCGTTAACATAACCAGTATTTCTCAGCAAGAGGCAAAAGGCACGGATATCACGCAATTTTTTTAACTGTCACTTCCGACGTTCACAAAAGAAACCACAAATAGAAAAAAAAACGCTTCCTGCAACAGCCTTTCAGCATATATCCTTCCTCGCGCATTTTTCGTGAGACACGTTTCCCACTGAGCATAATAGCAAATTGGCTGTATGCGGAAATAAGTGAATGGAAAGCTTCACGAAAAAAACACGAAAAGGAGAAGGACAGGGAAAACGCTGAAGCGAAAGAGAGAGCAGCCGAAAAAACTTCGCACGCTGACCACCGCGCGACCACGGTTCGCTGCGCTTCATTTCTATACGCTCTGAGAGGGAAAAAAATCTTGGCAAGTCTTATTTCCATAAGAGCTGGATCTCACGCTGCAACCGGCTATGTACGATGAAACGGTCGCTTCGTGAGCCCAAGGGAACTGTGGACATGCACGAGAAGGCACTTCAATATAACTCCGCGTCGTCGCCATAGCTGTCACGAAGACTGCTCGAACGTGAGCTTGCCTCTAAGAATCTCGCTGCTGTGACCCCGTACAACGCTCACTCATATGAACTATAGAATAAAGCGCGGAAAGAAACGCGTTAACTCTTCTCGCTTTAATCATATTCGCTCTCACGGTGATGCCAGCCACGCACGCAGCAGTCCGTGGATGCGTGGATGTGCTATACATACACTCAGCAAACGCGCGGAATCGGAGTTTGCAAGCGTGCGACTGCTTGTGGAAACGCTTCGCGGCGCGTCGATTTTACTTCGATCTCGCATCAATGAACCCATTAGCGGCGAGGAACGCATTCATCCGCGGCAGCGTCCGACGCTGCATACTCCGTGAAACATCGTCGGCTCGCACGGCGTGAAAAACAACACGAGGGCTACCTGCGCGTACGCATCCTTTCACAATAAAAGCGTGCAGTGTTTTACAAGCGGAAGCTCGCCTTAATCGATTGCGAGCTGACTTCGAAAAGCGGATTTTATAGTGCACCGGAACAATTTGGCTGGAAGTCATGCCTATACGCGTGAGACTTGTCGCGTAGCGCACTTTGGAATTCACCAAGTGCCCTGCAATTTTAAAAATCCTTCTTGCCTCGCTGGGGCAGAAAAATTCTTGAACACGGAGAGCCGCTGAAGTCAACGTTTCGACAAGTGGACTCGTTTCTTTCAATCAATCAATCCATCAATCAATCAATCAATCAATGAACTTGAGGGTTACAGCCTTGACGAAGTTGCAGTCTTGACGAAGACATGTCTTCTTCTCTAAGCGTCGGTTCCAACTTCAACCCCCCGGTGAACAAATATTTATGCCTTGAAGCTTCCTTCTTAACTTCCTGCTTGCCTCTCTGAAAAATATGTGAATTCGGACTATCTCTAATTATGCCAGCAGTACTAACCTTTACGAGCGTCAGACCTGTTAACAAAAGAAAACGGATAAAAATCCAGCGGGAAAGGCAAAAGAATCGAACGAGAAAACAATGGGATTGCCTCCCTCGTGATTAATAAATTTTATAACGCTGCCCCTGTCACCTTGATGAAGGGAAAGCTTCGGCGAAGCTTAGAATGTGTGTATTCCGGTTGCCAGCAGTATACGCCAAGTGCATCGATGACATAGCTGCGGCTGTCCGTGAGATGTCAGTCCTTGGCGAGTGTTCTTTTTTTAGCTTTATTGAGATCCTTAAAACAAATCTGAATTTACGACTGCTGTTCAGTATCCTTTGTGAAGTCCTGCTCAAGTTCAACTTCTACCCTGGGCTGAAACCCGCCCGTGAGTTGTTTGTTTTTTCAGTGTTTTCTTTCCCATTCATCTCATCACTCTAGTTACGTATCTCCACACTTCAAGCATATATTGCTTTCACATGTCGAATCTAAAATCAGCGAACCAAAAATATGCCGCATTGATGGAATGGTTTATCTTTGTCTCGATGAAATCTAATAACTCTTCATTGATGAAAGCTGAAGTCTATCATAAATCGACGGAGGCTAAATATGACAATACCATCCCATTCACCTTACTTCACTCGTGAGCTCTGCGACACTAAAGTTGCGCTTCACTATTCAGGTGTGGAATAAAAGTGTCTTCACGCTATAGTAAAATAGAGAAAACAAAAGAGGTCTAGTTATTAAGGCAGATTTAAAAAAAAAGCGTCCATACCAGGCAAACGTTCTTTTTCTGCACACACACATGAACTCTCCTTTCATGTGTACTCTTTGTTCTCTTCTTTCTTTTATACAAACTTCAACACGGAGAAATGCTTCTAGGTTCTACTCGCTGTAGGGCATAAAACAGACCCAATTGACGCTCCGCAAATGATACTGCGTCTTCTTAACGAAATACGTCGAAGCATGAAAGTCGGTACAAAGTAACAGGTATGCCAGCACCACCACGCTTCGTGAACGCGGTCAGGCCGGCGGCTAGCCAGAAAACCGCACCATGCGACGGGGAGAGCCTGCGGTCAATTATTACACTAGCCGCTAGGGAGGGCCATGAGCACGTGCGTGGGAAGCTCTCGTCATGCCCGTATACGACGTTGTCCTCCATTTCTCGCTCATTATTTTGCGCTGCCAACGGGCATTCAAAGCGCGCTCACATTATTTCCCGCATATACGCACACATACTACACACGCACGGCGACGGGAGTCGAGCGACGCGTAATCCCGCTTACCTCGATCGGCACGTTTTGCCCACTGGGGTTAATCGTGCTGTGCGTGGGCGCGGAAGGGATCGAGGAAAAAAAACAAAAAAAAACAAGCTCTCCGAGTTGCGAGGTCAGTTATGCGGGATCGTTTCGCCCTGCTGGCGTGGTGCACGAAGCTCTGTCGGTGTTGTCGCACCACGCAAGCAGCCACCCCTCCGAAGGTCTGCCTCGTTTGCATTTGGCCAGCCGTAACTGCCCCGCGCCCGGCCAGAATCGTGGTTTGTGGATTTCGCGAGCGAAACACTTCCGCGAAGTCAGCAATGAACTTAATGGTAAGCAGGGAGAGGGATGTGTAGGAGGGAGGAGGTAAGGGCGAGAACAAAGTATGGTTCGATATATTTCGCGCAAAGCGGAAGCGGAGACAGTGCTTTAGCATTTCTGTTCATTTATCTATTCTTCAGATGATGGGATAAGGCCTTCACTGCTTTATCTCTGTGTCTCGTTTCGCAGTAGTTTGGGTTCAAAGAATGATGGAAAAACAGCTTAACCGTGGTAAGATTCTGTAGAGCATCAGAGGTACTTGCTTCTTTGTCACACCCTTGGCCAATTCTACTCATGCGTAGTCGCGATGCTGTATTACTGCGACCCCAATTATATGGACACTCTCGGCTGGATTTACCACCGGCGTCGATGCCATGCACCGTATGTGTATCTATATATACGAAAACGCGAGAAAGAAAAAATGCAGGAAAAAGACTCCAGCGCGCGGAATCGAACATGGGACCTCCGCGTCGTGAATGCGAGGCGTTAACCACTGAGCCACCGAGGAGTGTTCTTTGCAACGTTTAAACGGCAAGCTATTTATGTCTACGACTTACCGCTGTTGGCGGGCATCGCGGGAAGAGGAGGGGGGGGGGGGGACTATCGTGTTCTCTGCATTATCAGCAAGATTACGCAATGAGCACGCGGCGGCTTTCATCTCTCAAGCGTACTTTGGCCCGTGGAGAAGACGGGAGTGGACGATTTCTCGCACGCCCTTATCTCCCGGTCCGGAGGATCATACGTCTTGGCTGGCGTTGAGCTTGCAGTGAAACGATTATGTTGTAGTTACGGGGGACGCACAAAGGTCACTGCAATCATTACAAGGCGTCCGTTTGCGAAAAAGACGTGCTTTTCAGACAAAGCAAAGTAACAACTGAGACGCTCATTCGGGGTTTTCTACCTGTGGGTACGATTCGTGCGTCATTTGTGCGTGAGAGGAACGTTTCAATCTACTTGTCATCCTGCGCCTGACCTTCCAATTTGTTGCTATAGCGTTCATTGCTTCGCCTTTGCGGCAAAGCTGTAACTTTTTAATGCGAAGCATTTCTTAGCGAACTTCGGCGACTTTGAGCGTATCTATCTATCTATCTATCTATCTATCTATCTATCTATCTAGCCGCTTACGTTTGGGTGCTCTCGTGATCACCCCCTTAACTTGGCGTGACGCAAAATTAGCATGGGAGGGTAAGATGGTTTGACGAATATGACTCGCTGGTCAAGACATAAATAATGTCACAATCCCGTCGCGTACATCGTCAAACATTTCCCGCCAGACTGTGGCACACACTCATCAGCGGATATATGTGCCGCTGGTATGCGGGTATGTGCCGCAGGTAATTGACACTTAGTTTCTACCCTGGAACGACGGGAACACACATGGGCAATGTTAACGCGTGAGCGTTAAGCAATACCCGACATTGGTAGCATCAATCCAACGAAGGCATAGAATAAATGTCACGGTTAAGAAAATTCTGACAAATGCAGTGTTGACCCCCCAACGAATGCAAATAATAAAATTCAAGGTCCCAGCAGGAATCGAACCCAAACATTCTGCGTGGCAGTCAAGCATTCTACCACACAGCTACGCCAGGTCTCGGCACTACTTTCAAATAGACACTAATCTTCGTGAAAAGTACTTATTGCGGTGCTGCCTACCCAATTTTATAAACATTACATATGTACTCTTTTGACACAGGCGTCACGTCAGGTTAACGGCAATTGTGGTTAGTTGTCATGCACTGAAGTTCATTTATGTTGCAGTGTCCACGGCAAGCGTCCTCGCGAGCATGAGCGATTCGTATCCTCTTCTGCTGTTGCTAACACGCATGTTCCAGTTGACATTGTTGAGGATGTGCAAACAACTGGCTATATAAACATCTGCAACTCTTCAACATATGTCTGTGCGTGCAACATTTGTACATATATTTAGCGTCATTTCTTGACGTGTCGCTCACTAAAAAAAAAAGTAACGCGGCGACCCTCCCTTCGCATGCTTCTCATAACGTCGATTCCCAGGTACGTGGGATCTGCCGAACTTTTTTTATTGTTTTATAAGAATTTCACTCATTCTGATGAGCCGTCATGTGCAAGCAAGCAAAAATATTGACTCCGCTGATAAATGCGCGTGTTCCTCTATTGTTTCTGCATGCGCTACACAGTAAGCCGGCGACATCGCAACCCCGTTCCCAAAGCATGCGCAGAGTTCCCTTTCAGGAGCGGGAGAGGGAGAGCAAAGGTTTCTCGTAGCGCCCCTTTCCCGAATAGGTCGATGTATGAGACATACTCTGAGCCCGGTGTGTGCCCCCCCTGCCCGTTCCACACGCCCCTCTGCCCGTCATTTACCCGTCACTGCTGTCATTCAAGTCACCTTTACTCTTCGTCCCACCGCGGTGCGCGGTCAAGTAGCTAAGGTACTCGGCTGCTGACCCGCAGGTCGCGGGATCAAATACCGGCTGCGGCAGCTGCATTTTGGACGCACGCGGAAACACTGTAGGCCCGTGTTCTCAGATTTGGGTGCACGTTAAAGAACCCCAGGTGGTCGAAATTTCTGGAGCCCTTCACTACGGCGTCTCTCATAATCGTATGGTGGTTTTGGGACGTTAATTTCCACATATCAGCCAATCAACCTTCACTCGTTCACAGCAGCTATAGGCGCATATACATGTATTGAGCTTCTCTATGAACCGACCAGACGGGGTGGGGCAGCAGTTGCAGTATAGTTGCATCAGTGCTACACGCAGTGACATCCTCGACCACTCCGTCTGCGCATTCTGGTCTGCAGGCCAGGGATACACTCTCTCACGTCGATCAGCTGTCGCTTCTAATCTCGCACTTGACGAGCGAAGGCCAAGTTGAGGTCGCCAGACGCTGCCAGAGCCCCGGCCTCGATATTTTTGTTACCCCTCGTCGCTATGTACAAATACGACCGTGTCGATGTCTGCATAATTCACGTGCGCTTTTTGTTGTTCCGTCTTTTACCCTTTTTTTCGTCTTTCACCACTTTATACACTTTGACGTTTGCAATAAATGTTTATTTCAAGTTAAGCGCGCGTGTCTTGTTTCTGTGTAAAAGTTGTACGCTCCCTACCAAGAATGAAAGGTGTGCTCAACTCTTTGATGGTACGCTCTCCCAGGACGCTTTCGGCCTTTCGATTTCAACTCGTAACACGTACCACTGGCACCACGAGTGCTAACGCAAGAAACTGGTAACACGCGTGACTGGTTACACACCTGGAGCCAGGTGGGCTTCCAGCCGGTGACAAGCCTGGCTGCAGGCCGCAGGCCACATGAAGCCAAACGAGAGCGGAAAGAGCAAGGCTTATACAAATTGATGCACTAAACTTTCACTCCTATATGCTGGCTGAAACGGTAAAAGTTGGCGCTCCCATAGACACTAGCGTCACATGTTCTTAGTGTATAATTAAGAAACTATGTGTATTTAGCCCTCTGTGGTGAATATAGGAACACACTTACTTAGAGGAACTTTTCCTTGATGTCTCGGGCGCGGTAGACCATGTCGAATCGATCGCGTACCCTATACCTTCAGGTCCTATAGCGTGCGGCCACCTCTACTACGACGCCGAAGCAGAACGCCCGCCACAGCGCACGAGAACAACCGTTCGGCGTATTACGGGGAGGAGTGCACATTAGCTTGAGTACGTGAACGCTTTGTGCTGGCCGTCGCCTTCGTTAGAAGCGGTGAGATTAACGACCGGCTTCTGCATAGCGCTCGGGGCTGCGTTCTTATCTTCCTCGACGTTTTTGAGACGCCCACACGTCGGAAGAAAAAAAGATCAGGTTGCTCTTGCAGCGTCGATTAAAAGCGTATTTATGAGCGAGCGGTAATTTTCGGCGTGTGCACGTTGCAGGGGTAGTCCCGTTAGGATGTACTCAATGGTACAGAGCGGTGGACACAATTGTAGGGTGCAGAAAGGTTTCCGCGGTGGTCTGTATCGATGCGAAATCGCTCAGTGCCATTTACCAAAACTGCTTTACACACACACACACACACACACACACACACACACACACACACACACACACACACACACACACACACACACACGCGCGCGCACGCACGCACACGCACACGCACATGCACATGCGCACGCACGCACGCACACGCACACGCACACGCACACGCACACGCACACACGCGCACGGACACGCACAAGCACACACACACGCACGCACACGCACATCCACACACACACACACACACACACACACACACACACAAACACAGACACACACACACACGCACGCACACGCACACACGCGCGCGTGCACGTAAAAGCATTCGTTATTTAATTCTGCTTATCTTATGATACAGCAGAAGCACTATACTTGTAATGGTCCCAGTCGGGCCGAAGAATGCCAACAGTTTTCCCGTGGGCCTAATGGGCTTTGCATAGTGGCCAAGTGTTTGTGTGTCTAGAAAAAGAAGTAGACGATTAAGGATACTTGGTGCTCTACTATGGTAGAGCAGGAAACTGTCCCTAATATGCGAGTAAAAAGAACGAAATGTGTGTTTAGAAAAGGTGGGTAACGATTTATAGTACTAGTTACTCTACTATGGGAGAGCTCAGAGCCATTCCAGCACAGGCACTGTGTGAGAGGTTTTCTGCCATTCTTAAGGTGCAGCGCAATCAGGGAAGATGGACGAAATGTAAGAAGCAAACAAACCACACTAGAGACTTTTTGTTTAATCATATCTGTATCTGTCTATAAGACGTATAGATAATTTCTTCGTTTTCAGGACTTCTTGTCGGCACGATCAAGGCAAAGGGCTGTTATCTCTGTCTATAGACTATTTTACGAATGAGTTTTAGAGCCGCTATATTTGGCTAGTAACCCTAGTGCTTCGTACCGCTGGCAACTAAAGTAACAGTGTTACGGTAGACGCATAGACACGAAAACGGTTGCGCTGGTGCATGCGATGTTTCTTGGCCTTATTATTCCAAGATTTCACGTTGAAATATATGAAAACAAGAAAACATCGCCATAACTGCCCAAAATGGTGGTGTCCAGTATTGTTAGATGAAAAAGAGTCAATAGTAACTTTCACACTTACGAACCACTGCTTCGCAATTTCGCTGCTCCTTTGTACGTTTTTCCGATGCCGGATTAACAGGCGATTATAGAAACAGCTACACCTATGCTGATTGTGCAGAAATTTCACAGTGATTTGGCCCAATTACTGCTTTTTATTTCTGCTGTCACCAACTCTTCTTCTTTTCACTCTTTTACACCCCTTTTCCCTTCCCAAGCACAGGGTAACAAACCGTATTTTCTTCTGTCTAACCATGTCTTTTTCTTTCTCTCTCTCTCTCTCTTTGGCCCAACTTAAAGAGGTGTCAGCTGTCCACTGGACGCGTATTCTTGACCAATCGACACATGTACGTCCCAGATACGTCACAGATGCAGTGATGTTACGTACTACAACGAAGAATTTCCATTCAGGGACACGAAAATTTCCTATTTTGGGGATTTTTCTCTGCAAACGTTGACGAACTGCAATAATACAGAAAGACGGGCTAGTCAGTTTTGTTGCATACTAAAGCTTTAGCGCACATACATGAGGACAAATACGATAACTAGACAGCGACCAGCGCAGACTATTTCCCCGCACAACAGTACTAACTTCCATGCACGCACAAACATACTATAATTACACGTGTTTGACGTACTGGTGACGTTTGAAATCATGGTTACACCCTCCACTACCGCAAAAATTAAAGCATCACTTTATTATTTCAAACACTGGTAGTATTAAGTACACTGCGCATTGTTGGCTTCAAGTCTAACGCCTATATATAGTGAGATAGAAATCGCTCCGCGTAGATATTAGAAACAAATGTCAAGGTCTACGCTTGCATTGTTCCTGCACCAGAACCGGTTACAGCAGATGAAGGCTCACTGTGAGCGCTAATTATCTAATTATCGGTCGTCATAGGAGAATTTAACCATTTATTAAATTCTCTGCAATATGACTTTATCTCTTTGGCTCAAAAGGAGAGGCGAAAAATCCTCCCCCCCCCCAAAAAAAAGAAGGAAAAATTGTCTGCGCACAACATCACTGCTCACATGCACTCGTATTAGTGATGAGTGGGCATGGAACCACCATCACGTGCGAATAAAGCATTTTAGCCTACTACAGTTTATGCTGGTAGCGCGTGTAGCGAACTCCCTTCCATCCGCGTGCTTCGCATAATGTCGATTACCTATAGGTATACGTAGGATCTGCCAATATTTTCACAAGAGAAGTCGGGGGAATGAGCTGCGCTTTGACCATCCTGCTTTCTGACGACTGCGCGAAGTTGAGCGACTTCCACTCAATGGGCGCGCAAATAGATTCCTGTTACATGGGTGGTCCTGCACCAAGTGACTAACGGACCAGCAAAGGCGCAAGCTGTGCAGAGGCATCGGCGTATCCCATTGCCTCTGGCCGTCTCGAACCGAGCGTTTATCCAAGCCGCTCCGGTGTCGCCAGGCATGTTCCTCCTAATGTCGCTAAATTGTTCAAGTGTTTTGATATATGATTCCAAAGCAGCCTAAGTGTAATGGTGTAACGGCAATTATCTGGCTCTTTAAGGCTATGTTATCTGATTCTGAAGACCACCGCAGCTGGTGGCCAACTTTAAGGTAGAGCCAATTACGAAAACCAGGACATTGCGATGCGCTGGCACACCAGTACCAGCTGCAGTTTGAATGTCTATTCAGGATTTACCTCTTCTGCTTGACTTTGTTATCATGAAAAAAAAGCGATAAAATGAAACCTTCCAGATGGTAACACTTTCGAATTCTGTGAATGTCGCCACCGATATCACATGAAACCTCATCAGAAATAGCAAGCTCATCAAATAGAGCAAACGAAACGCCATTAATGACGCTAACGTGGGCGTGTGTCCCTAAAATCAAGAGTAAGAAAATATCTTCAAAGAGTATCGAATGATTCCTGACTGTACTGTTCTGGGATTTGTCCCACATCGTGAATGGCTGAAATATTCTTTTACGAAATTTTTAGTATAGAGTACTGTTGGGAATACGAACAATGATCTCGAGCTGTGGCTTGCTACAGCTGTCCTACGTTTCAATTTTATTGTAGCGATCGACGCTTCTTCGGTACGCAAGGCGCCACGGGCGTAGACAGAAAATTTTTGCAAGGAGAATGCTGGTTTGACCATGATGCGTTTTCTTGCACGGGTATGTGCGCGTGCGTGCATATACCATGAGTCTCAAACACGCAGGAGTCTCAATATGTTGTAATGATGGCCTCAAATTCCCCGTTTGTGAAGACTCATACAGGAGGTATAAGCAGATATTTGGGAGCGACGCTTCTTATAACGGCACCCGTTCGTCCCTCGTAGCCATAGTAGTAGTGTGAAACAAGTATTACATTTCGATCTCCAAGGTGGTGCCGGTGAGAGATTTCTTCTGTGCGTTGTTGAACAATAAAAGATAATGCTCAATGTACATGCCAATGACTGCTAAGGGGGAATAAGAGACAGGAGAATTCGGCTTTTAGTTAACGCGCACGCTGCGATTTTTTTATTGTTCAACAACACACAGAAGACAAGAAAGGGTTGCTACGTTATACTCGCTGGGCGTAACCTCCTAGGTTTTAAAAAGGTTTACCGAGCGTTGGGCAGCAGTGCCATGAATACAGTGAACTAGTATATACCATGAACTCGAGGTGGTTAAAGGTGGGAAGTAGACACGAAGCGCAAGCCGTAAGAACGTGTGCGTGTGCCTACTCTCGTTCAGTCCTTGGAATGTCCTCTGGATGGCGGTGTTTCTGTATGAAGAATATATGATGAAAAGATGCGAGATGGTGGTACTAGGAGTGTTGAATAGGTGGACGAACGGACACACAGACAGATGCATGGACGGACGCATGGACAGACGCATGGACGGACGCAGGAGCTGATGCATGGACGGACGCAGAAGCTGATGCCTGGACGAAAGCAGAGACGGACGCACAGATGAACGTGCGGACGCACGAACAGACACACGCACGCACGGATGGGCGGATGGACACACGGGCGGCCACACAGACGCACGCATGGATGGACGGAAGCAAGAACGAATGGACGGACGGATGCTTCGCCCCACTATCTATCATTCACTCCATGGATATGCTGCCAATTTTTTACTCAAGTGGCAATGTTAGCTGACGTTTTGTAAACGCTACAATGGGTTGCCATCTGCCCACGCTTTTAACCAACGAAAATCTTCCTTTGTCACTTTCTGGCTGTATTCCTTCCTTGATACAATCATGTCAGTCATCAACTCATTACTAATGCGGACTTTGAGCATGTCCTGCGGGGCTGTGCCTTTGCCGGTTCCCCTTTCCAAGAAGAGGAAATGAACAAGCTGATTGAGGTCCAGGACCTCACCTCTCAACTCCTGGCCGTCAAGAAAGCCACGCGCCGACGCGCTACGGCGGGTGCGTGTGTTCAGACCTTTAAAGTCGCGACGCTGTCCACAAGGGCCTCTTTTCCTATTTTTCTTCTGCCCCTTTCGCGCTCCCTCCAGTGGTTGGTAATATTCCGCACTTCTCCTCGTTCATCCAGTTGCTTTTTTTTTAAATGCCTTTCTCTGTATTTTGAATTCTTTCTGGTATACGAGCCAGTTCGGCTACTCGCCGAACGCGTGAGATCTGGGAAACGGTGCTACCCGTAGGGCAACTTTTGGAGGACTTGCGGTAAGCGTCACGCGATACACTGCCAAAGGAAGAACCTGTAGTTTTTTTTTCTCGCGTATTAGTTATTCGTGTTTTCTAGGAAAGAGAAAGTTCAAACGCCGCCGATCTGCCTGACGGGAGCGTTAGATACGATCGGCGCACGCGTCCACGCTAGACCGTGATGATTTATCTCGTGATTTAAAGTGGTTCCGCCACACTGGCACGCCGGCGCGGTCTACATCGCAGGGAATTCCATAGGGTAAAGAAAACAAGAGCTTTCACTGACGGCCGCCGGACCTAATACATCGTTAGTTTACTAGAGCGCGACGCCAAGCTGCCACAATCACTGAAGGAGACAAGGACAAACGAGTAGGGGTGTGCAAAAAAACAATTAGCGAGCGCATTTGTGCCGAGGACGTAATGGTGCCTGAGACAGTAATTAGTGCATATTTCATTACTAAATTATTGACTTTGCCTGCTGATACTGACTTACTTGGGGCAAAGTAGGCGTAGAATATAATTCCCGTGCCCCCGAGCTCAACAGTTTAACACCATAGCTGGTAAATAACAGGGCAGGGTATACGTATTCCACGGCCTGTCCTCGAACTTTTTGACAAGTTATGCATTGTTGGTATGTCTCCACGTTAAAGTGGCACCGGCATCATTCTAAGGCTAAGGCTTTTAATGCCTCACACGCGAGAACATCCATCCGTCCGTGCCCTGTAACGGCGCCGACTGTGACGTCACCCTCAAACTCTCTCAGCAATCACGTGACGGCACAGTCGCCCATAGCAGCAGTCGCGCCACCACAGCTGTGACATACCGAGGGATTGTTTCGGCTATAGAGTGAGTGAGTAAAAATTTTATTGACAATGTCTGCCGCTATTTAGCGGAGTGGTGCTACAATTACCCCAGCCTAGGTGACGGCCTCGAGTCCTTGGACATTGGCGTCTTCCTGGGCGTGCCAGACTGCCCGTGCACAGTTGACCGGCGAGGTCGTGGCTGAGCAGAGCCGCCTGGCATCGCGACTCGCTGTTCAAGACTGCCATGTCTACCTAATTCATAGGGGACTGCTGCATGGCCATAGAGTTTCCTAAAATTAACTTGAGGAGACTCTGGTGGTCGGTCGTTCAGCGTCGACGGGATTGATAGATAGGGCATGAATTTGTATAGTCTTCGTGCTTGCGGGCTTCGAAAACACTTACGGCTTTGTTTATTGCAGTGTTCTGGTTTTGTTTCAAATAAAAGAACAAACTGTTGTAAACTTCCTGACACGATTTGAATTCGTGAGTCTTGAAAGCTTAGGTGGGGAAATGAAACTGCTGGACATTTGCTGATTTTCATCTTGTGACAAAGCAGCTCCTGCCCATGGGCAACTCGGCGGAACCGAAAGTACGGAAATTAGAGAAATTCATGTACTACCCATCATTCCCTTGCTTAATGAAGTGCATGCGTTGAGATTCCAGCAGACACTAGCGCCAGAGTTCCCTCCAGTATATCTATAGGACACTCTCAAATCTCGGCTACAGCACCCAGAGCTCCGTAGCCAGCATCAGTCAAACTATAGCCCAAGTCACCCGACGGGGGGTTCGTGTTGAGCTTGCTGACGACTGCACATACGCAGCTGCGCACGGAGATACATATGACAGGACGTCACGCACCTTGTAGCGAAACAAACAGCCACAAAGGTGGCGAAACGGCGACAAAATAGCAAACAGCGTCGGCGATTAAACATCCTCCCACGTAGAACGTCTCCACGGAGCTGTCACGCACAGCGAAGGCTATTATTAGCAAACGCCCGTGATGGCCAACACGGAAGTCAGTCGCGTCTAGTCATTATATTCCCGAAGAAGCTTCGCGCCATTCCTATTTGAAACGCTGCACGTCGAGCGTTGAAAGCGAAATAATGGTTGCGTCAATCCACAGTCAATCAGCCCTCGCGATTTCAAAGCGGGGCCCTGTTTGCCTACCGCCCGTACAGCATGGCGGCGTAGCGGGCGCTATGTTTGTGTGCCTGCTGTATAAAAGGCTCTTCCTCTAATCTTGGAGGCGATGCAGAGTCCAGGGTGCTTCGCTCGTGATTAACATATCGTGATGGACGCACGCTTCATAAGGTCATGTCAACAACGTTCAGTTTGGAAACGATGACAAGCAAGAACTGGAGTAGTGTGGCGCACAAAAGGCCGTGCGCAGAGAGGTCTGTCTGCACGCGCCTTCTTCGAAACGCCACTTTCATAAGTGGACTCTTTGAATGGCGGGTCGAACGAGCACTCGTTCGGGAAGGCTGGCTTCGACAACAGCGGTGCTCTTGTCGCACACGACGAAGTGTGTGTAGAAGAGGTAAAGAAATTACCCGTAGCGGGCTAAGGCTTCGCAATTCAAGCTAATGTTGAAGTGCTTTGCACGCTTATGGTGTACGGCAAAGTAGGGACGCAGTTTTTCTACTTTAGCACCAAGTGAGTAAGCGATGAAGCCGAAGTAGTTCACGCCTTGCTTGAGGTATGACACACCTACTACGTACACTAAATGTTGTCCTAAGAGATGCGTGCTGTTTCCCGACATTCTTGCATCACCCGACCTTCTTCCATCATAGGCCGGTAGACTAGAAGAAGGTGTAGTCGTTCACGCAATGGTCTTCAAGTACATTGGTCCAGAAAGCCACACGAGCCATTTTACAATTCTTGAAGGCAAAATCACTGAGCAACCACCTGTGAAACCCTGCGCTGTGTGTGCGGTGTGCAACGTGCATCTCCTTCCCTCTCTTTACCTCTCTCTTTTGCTTCCTTATTCTCCTCCTCCCATTTGTAGGGTAGCAAACTGCACGTGATGTAGTTAACCTTCCTACATTTCTTAAATTCTTTCTCTCTCTTTACTCGCCCACGTATTTAGCGGTAGACTGTCGCAGAAGGTGGCGCAATCTAGGCTGACTTGTTCATTTAGATATCTAGCTGGCCTCAACTCAAGTCGGCGAGCCCAGAACGCCCCAACTCTTACACAGTTTCGCGTCCTTTAAGTCGGTAGTACGTGTGAGAAACGCTAAAGTTACGGTGTGAAATATTGAACGGTAGCAACTCGCCTTCACCTCTCTCTGTAAAACACGTAAAAAAACAGAAAGAAGGAAAGCTGAACATTGGCAGCAATGTGCATGCGCTGCGTTAATTTTCTAAATGTGCACCAATTTTAAGACTGCGACGTTTAGTTTGTTCTGTATTTTTACTCGGAGGCACAAGTGCATCCGTTTCGGCAAAGCCCGTGAAGGTTGGCAGTATGCTGCATAAACAAACTGATCTAAAGGTGGCAGCAGTTTGTACTATCAGCCGTCGCGAAAGAGAAGGCGCCTAACGAGCGGCTGACATTGCCGGCCGTTTGCCATCCTTGACCCTGCAAGGCTGATTGGCGAAGCGGCCATTTCCGTGGAACTTGCACACGGTCAGGACGTGCCCGTGCCAGCGTGCGTGCGTGTGCGCTCTTCAGCTTCCAAGAGGTCATTTGAAAAGGCCATTGTGAAGACGGGAGCAAAGCTGCTCTAAGAGCGTTACAGACCGGTGTGCAAGAACGCGCGCGCACTCTTTTCAAAATGGCATCGAAAAGGACCAAAGCCGCGCGTTCCAAGCTGCTGCTCTCTGTGTTTGCTTACATTTTCGCGCGTGTACGTCGCCTTGTGCGGCCTACCAGTGGCCCGTGCACGAAAGAAAAAAAAAAAGAGGAGTGTGAACTGAACAGGAGGTGCTATAGCTGGTCACTTCCGCGAGGCGCCATGAAAGACCGCTTTTGAGCGAGCAGTTTCAAAAGCGTGTACGCATACCTCCTCGGATGAGCGGCCGAAGAGCGCGCGAACTCGCTGTGCGTCGCGGAGCCGGTTGCCGTGGCAAGATCATGCGCAATCCAGTTATGTTTTGTTTATTTATTATTTGATTTTGTTTTTCTACGCCTTCCAGAGAAGTGCGCCGAGAAATATCCGCGTACGAAGTCTCTTATCAGGAACAGAAAAGCAAAGCAGCGTAGTGTGTTTACACAACACACAAGTCGACGCGTACCGGAATGGTTTTTCGCCATAAAAACCAAAGCGCAAGCTCACTTCCAGGTCAGCGCTATGTTGCGGCCCGTTAGGGGTACATTCTAAAATACTGTAGGTGCGGAAACACGAGCACACGAGGGTAGATCAAGAAATCAAAGGTGCTTGACATTTTTGAAAAACAAAAGAATGTTTGTCAAGGACTGTTGGTGCTAACACCCGGTGTCCGCTACTCTTCTTCTCTTACATAGTAGTTGCAAAGTAGCGGACATTCTCAAGACAATACATCTAGGCCCATGGATGAACACTTACGCACTTATTACCACTATACTTCCATAAAAACGAATATCCACTCAACGCAAAGGTTCACAAAACGTAAATATTCACACAGGATAATCCTGAACGTCCATCAATATGTTGTCAGAGCAAATCTGTTTATTTCGTTAGAAATCCGTATACCAACAGTTAAAATTTCTGTTTCGACGCATGTTTGACCTCACGATGCAGACAAGTGCTGCAAGTTTGTCGAGAAAGAGAGAGAGAGAGAGAAAGTCAGGGAGGTTAACTAGACTAAGCCCTGTTTGCTACCCTACAATTGTAGAGAGGGGAATAGGGCAATGAAATAGAGAAAGAGAGAGGAGGGTATAGAAATTCCACACAACACACACGTCGCACACAGTGCAGGGTTTCATAGGCGGTTGGTTAGTGATGTTGCCCTGAAGAATTGTAAAAGGACTCGTGTGGCTTTCTGGGCTGAAGTACATGAAGACCAAGCACTTAAGATTTTCTTTAGAGTAAATGGTCGATCATCCAGAGTCCTTAAGGCAAATGGGAGAGTTCAGCGTTCTTCTTGTCTCTGTGCCGTCGTTTTGTTCTCGCGCTATAACTATCGTCACTCCATACTAACTAGCCCAAGCTACCACTCTTCTTCAAAGTCGGGACAATGACACAGGAGATGGTTGAGAGTTTCCATGCAATTACAATCGTTGCGAGAGGTCAAATCCGCATTGCGACTGATAAACAGCGCACAAAACTCACAGGGACCCTTTTGCGTTCGCTCAAGATGATTCGAAGAACAAAGCCATGATCTTTTTTTTATCTTCTCAGTGGACGTATTCATCCTATCTCGCCCTGCTCGTGACTTTATGCGCATCACCAAGTTTTTCACTGCCTCCGTGATCGGCTCACGTTCGACCAAGTAGTGGTGTCACGTGATGTCACCATATGACGTCAAACTGACGTCACAAATTTTCGTGGCTTGTGATGTCAACGTCATCACGGGATGATGTTTTGTACCACTCACATTGCCGGCATCGACACGCGACGCAACCGGTGGTCAATTTTCGCATTTAATTGGGCATTTAGGGTTTTCACCTTAATAAACAGCGACTGCTGTTAATAATGATGATAATAATATCTGGCGTTTTATGTCCCGAAACCCCTGCATGATTCCTCCGTCTCTTTCCTCTCTAAGAAAGAACAAGTAGGCGTTGTGCTCCTCCAAGTTGCAGCTGCCAGCATGCTGTCTCCTGCTTGTATATCCGTGTATGCAAATCAAATAAATATAATATCAAAGTATTGGAGGGCTCCGGTAATTTTGACCATCTGCTGTTCTTCGACGTGCCCTGACATCACACAGTACACGAGCCCCTGTGATTTCGCCGCCATCGAAGTGCGACTACCACGTCCGGGATCGAACCCTCGACCTTCAAGTCAGCAGCCGAGCACCGTAACAACTGCTTCACTGCAGCGGACAGCGACAGTTATAAGTCTTTCTTTTTCTGCGTTGTATATTGTGCGCTGTTTATGCATGACCATACAGCTACATGTAATTTACGTGAAAGTATTACATCTGCAATCTTTGGCAGTGTCCACGGTAGGCACCGAATCAAATTGTGAAGCCGTGCGGTAGGGGCAGGTCATCCGACAAAGCATATTGCAGACATAAACACCAGGCGTGACAGCTCTGACCGCAAAGGTCGGTCGCTTTCAGCAAGCGACACCGTCAAGGACGGGCTTTGCACGTATCGCATGGCTTTTCCGCGCGCGAGGCCTTCGCTGACTCTGACGGATCGCCGACTCCATCAGCACGTCGTGGCGGCGGCATCAACGTTCCGGCGGCACGGCGCTGTGAGGCGAATATCAGAGAGGCCCGCAACGAAAGCCTCTCGGCGTCGAGCGGCTAGCCAGCGTAAACGTTTGTGTGCGTGTGTTGACGCATGGTATCTCTCACTTGATTGATACCCGAGAAGCCCGAGTGATACGGCCACACCGCACAAGCTCGCACACCAGCCGCTCCTGAGTAGCAACCCAACAACAGACGCATGTGGTCCTGGTACATGATGTGTGCCAGTTTGTACCTTTCTCCTGCTTCTCTGACATCTCTTTCCCACCCGCATATAACGTAAATAACTGAACAACATACACTTTCCGTCTTTTCTTTTTATCGCTTGCTCTTTTTTTATGCCGTCGCAATTGGTGGCCATCTCAGTCTCTGTTATAAGTTGCGTTTCCTGGAGGTGATTTAAATGAGGTAAAGCAACGAGCTCTCACGTTCTCTCACCTGAATAATTTTTATTCCTGTAAGTAGTCACTCTGTTACTCATGCAGCCGATAGAGGAAGAATTTGTTATGGAAAGGCTGAGCGGCTGGCTTAAGTTGCTCTGTCCTGCTGGTATGCGGATAAAGGAATGAAATTGTGTATCAAATGGGAGAGAGGGATAATTATTTTATCAAAGAGCTGGAGAGAGGTTTGCCTGGTTTTTCATCTGACACTGTATCAAAGGGGGGTAACTGAACATTGCTATATGATTATTACCCTCTCGAATTTTAGAAAGTGCACTTCTGATGGTCCATGACAAACCCTTCAACTGCAGTCAGTTTATGATCTTCGCATATTTCGTAGACGATGCAGAACTCTCATGAAGTATAAGCAAACATCGCTAAAAAAATCAAAGGAAAGAAACGAGGCATAACGAAGATTGTGGAAGAATGGAAAACACGAGCGATGATTTGTGTCCTGTCTTCCTCATCTCCTTTCGTCCTCATATTTATCGGGCTTTTTGTTTATATTCCCCAGAAATCTTTACTAACTCGGCCGATTCTCATTTATTTCAAGAAATACTTGAATTTCAAAGCCCGCCAGCGTAATAGCGTGGAACCGAGCTTCCCCAAGCATGACAGACAGTCAAGAAACTGCGGCCGAACAAACTTCGTTTAATGAACCCAAGCCTCCTTGCCTTGCAAATCGCTATTACTTTTTTTTCCCTATCGGTGGCTCTGCCGCTGTATGTATTCATTCCCGCTGACATGCGTCTATACGGTGCCTATACGCCGCAAGTACTTACGGGTGATTAAAATGATGATCGTTCACTCGCAGAATGAGACGAGACGGCGCGCCATTGCCGCGTACTTGAACGTCGCGGTCCACCGGTTATTCTCAGTCGATGGAGACCAATGAAGTGAAACTCTCCAAGGGAACGCGTGGATGCCTGTCGAAGGACTGATGGTCCGAGTTGTGGTACTCGGGGACGTCAGCGATCGCAAAGAGTATGCCAGCAATCCCGAAGAAACCCTGAGGCAAATCACAGCCCGAAGTGACCTCGGTTACTCGTGTCCATTCCAGCTGCAAGCAAAGGAATGAAGCGTGTTTTAATGATGCCTTTACGATTTCGTTCCTGGTGGCATGAACAGTTAGGAGCGAACATCAAGGTGAGCCTAAAGCCAGAGGGGAGGTGAATTTCGAAACGGCAAAGCAGTGGTTTTACCGTTGGGATAATGTAACAGCAGCAGCATCAGATCCAATGAGCAGCCGCTTAATTTTACTGTTTTTTTTTTCTAAAGCCTGCTCTTAGACATAGTAATGAGTAATGCTATAGCTACACACACAAGTTTTATGCATGGTATGAAAGCTAACAGTGAGTGCATGGTGTGACAACGCTGGAATCTAGCGGTCGATGTCAGACGCGAGGCATACTGCATGAAGACCACTTATCCTAAGTCCTACAGAGCGTGAGATGACCATTTACTAGATAGTTTAGAAATAGTCTGAACTGAACCAGCCAGACAGATGAGACCTGGCATGCAAAACTTGCACAGTGCCCAATATTCCTTGCATTTCAGTAAAGTGTGAGTTAAACTTTATTTTTTTTTCAATGCCAGTGTAATTCAAATACGCGCGAAGACAACCAGAGCACAATGACTCTTACAACACGCACACATTGAGCTTGCAATCTTTGAGCTATAGATCGCCGACGATGCCATTCTGCACGTGTCTTCAAAGACGTGGAAGAGGTTATTTCAAGTGCCACACTGGTGGTGCGCGCACAGCAGGTAGTCTTGTAACACGCCGTGATCACAAGTTCTGACTTGCGCTTGCAATCTTTATCCTCTTCTCATTCACCCTCAAGCATCCCCAGAGATGCCAACGAAGCTTTGCTTATGCGTGTGGCCCATTAATCGCGCGCACTCATATCTGTAGTACGGTTACACCCGGCGCGACAAGAAAGTCTGACCTCGGCCACCTCCCCTCCCCCCCCCCCCCCCCTAACGCACTTTTTCTCTACCAAATCTTTACGATGGATATGTTGTGGCTTGCGCACCGAAAATAAAGATACTGAACTGACACACTGAACAGTAAAAGTCTCGGTGCGTAGGTGTAGTACGCAATCCAGCGTAGGCTGTTTTGGTTCATGCTAGATACTTCCGTGATGCATGCGTTCGATCTCTCTTCTCGGCTCGTATTCACATCTTCGGATAAATAATTTCGCCAATTTACATTTTTCGATAAACCATTTCAGCCAATCCTGATGTGGGGTGTATCGTTAGTGAATCAGGTTGGCCAATGAGTATATGACCTTACGAAAGAGAAGTTTTGCGAGTTCGGTCCCTGTTCATTATTCAGATACACCGCTATAGATTCGAACAATACAGGATACCTTTTAAAACGTCCTAAAACATCGTAAGTGGTGGTTAGGGGCTGTGCACGCTGATATATGTGTTATTCCGTGCTGAAAAAACTACGACTTCTTCATCACTTAAGGGATTGCAGGTGTGATATTGCGGTGAATGCGAAGCGCGCGGCATTGCAATCTTTATGCACCTCACGTGACCAGTTTCATTAATCCGAAGGCACACTTTCCAGCGCGCGCAGCATTTTCACCCAACATATGACGGCACCTGTTCTGTTTCAAGTGGAGACGAGGTCCTAGTTGCACAGGCTTGGACTTCACTATTATGCACGCTTATATCAAGAGCGCTGAATCTAAGTGTTTAGTGTCATATCACTAAGAAAGCGCTCTTGAACGCAGTGTTTGCAAGAGTGACTAACTGCATCGCATGCAAAGCTATAGTTTTGCAGTTATGAAAAAGGTCTCTTGGTTTCGCACTCTTTCGGTGATCGGCGTATACCTTTGACAAAGCGACGATTTCAAGTGACTATGTGATCGCAGGGCTTCACGCTGTATATCGTTATAGCGACGTCACAAAGTCTGCCGATCTGTGACGTCATGTGGTACCGTCATCCCGGGATCATAATCTTAATTTTTTTATTTTTTTGGATCGCTCGTGTTATCGCCAACTAAGCAAAGCATCGAATCCGGTCACCTTAAAAGAAAAAAAAAATCACAGCCTATCCACAGAATATGAGTGGGGCGAAGCGTCCGTCCATCTGTCTGTCTGTCTGTCTGTCTGTCTGTCTGTCTGTCTGTCTGTCTGTCTGTCTGTCTGTCTGTCTGTCTGTCCATCCGTCCGCTCCTATTACACTAGAGCACGCATCGCACGGACGGACGGACAGACTGACGCTTTGCCCCACTCATTATTCACTCAGTGGGTATGCTGTACAATTCTTATTATAACAGCGTCATCTATTCTCTTTAATCGTCAAATATATGAACATTGCTAACGCCATCTAGCGATATTATTTCCAAGGACATATACAGAAAACGCAATCTAGTGAGCAACTCTTATAACTTACTAGAAGTGGCTACTATACAGCATACTACGAGGGAACGACTTGCACCCTAAAGAGCTTCGTCCCTAAGCATTTCTGGTGGTGCGCCTGTTCGAAGCAGAATTATTTCCCCTTCTCTCGGTGTCTCTGACTGCAGATATATGAACACCTCCATGCGGCCCATCGAACTGGCCTTGAGATTCGCCATTAGAGAAGCAATTCACGTGGACCGTTCCGCCCCACAATCTCATCTGCACGGAACATACGTGCATTGATTGCTACACACACGTTGTCTACCCGCTGCTGGCGCACAACGCGTGCAACAGCTGCCTAACGACCGGGAAGACTTTAACATAACAATACGCGCTCAGCCTGGGACACAACCATGTCATGCAGGTGTTGCACGAACCAACTTGCAAGCGCTGCTGCCGCTTGGAAAGGATGCAGATGATAATACCTGCACTGTATACGGACGAGGCAGAAAATGCCGCAACTGACGAGCTCCGGTGGGCGCGTTGCGGGTTAAGGACTTTGATTTAGGTTATGTGTTGAAACTTTGGTAAGCCAAGCGAGCAAACGCCGTGAGAAATGAGCAAGAGAAGACTAAAAGTGCAAAAGGAAGATCGCATACTGGTCAATCATTTCGCACCGAACTTGATTATGTATAGAAGAAATTATGTTTTGTCTCTGTGTCTGTACGATCCCAGGAAAGGGAAATCTGTGGAATGATATAATATTATCTGGGATTTTACGTGACGAGACTACGACATGACTTTGAGGGACGCCGTAGAGGAGAACTGCGTAAATTTCCACCACCTGGGGAGCTGTGCACCGAAACCTGTATCGCTTCGCATTAATCTAAATGAGACCACCGCATTCGAATACACGATGTTATGTTCATTTTCCCTAGGCGTGCATTGTTACCACTATATACCACCGCGGCGGTCGCCGATTTGCGGAAGACGTCATTTCGACGTCACATTATCGACCTAGCTAAACCATCTTTTTTTTGTAGGGTAACCTTGTGGCGGAAGATGCTATAGTACCGTCAAACCAATGGCATCTCCTGGTGGCACGATGAACATACGACCGACAGTGAGACGCATGCACTAGTTTTTCGAAGCTCATAGTTGTTGTCTTGTGGCGTCGGGAATACCGCGTATCATTTTGTGCACGATATGCTTCGTTTTTTCTATACATCCCACTTCGAATAATGTTAACTTCCGGTTAATCGGGCCAACGGCTCCCGTGACACAGCCAACGTAAGACAGTACCTGTCCTGGTACGTCGACTTCGACTCACTTATTGTACTTATGGGGGTTCTCATAACCTGTGTAGTTCAAAGTCGCAATTACCCCTCGTTAACTTTTTTTCGAACTCAAACGTTTCCCTGGGGGAGGAATCAAGTATGTGGTTTGGTCTATATTGACTACTTGGCGTGTGGGTTCTGATACCACTATTTCGGGCTGTTAATCTTGCCGTAAACCTTTAGCAACTAAACGAGCAGTGCTATACAGCAGACGCAATGACATGAATACAGTGGTGCTTTAGACGTTTCATGACATCGTTGATTTCACGTCGCCGAACACGAAATTAGGAAACAATTGCCTAGAAACCCAAGATGGCGGCGTCCATGTGTCCTATGTAAAATTGTTTGAAAGAGTTTGCCCCCGCCATGTTGGCATTGAAAGTTTCGCAGCTTTGCTAGTTTGATAGGACATTCTGTAAAAGCTTTCCGGCTTGCGCGAAAAGAGATAAAAAGGCTAAGCGAAAAGCAAGGAGGTTAACCAAAAGATAAATATCCAGCTTGCTACCCGACACTGGGAAAGGGGTAAAGGCAGAAAAAAAAAGCAGCAATCAAAAGAATGCGAGGAGTTTCGTACAGCTGGTTAAGCTAAACTATAATTTCAGTGGCCCGCTGGTTCAAACCTGTACACTCGAATTCTTCGCTATATATACAGCGTCGATAGCGCCGCCGAGACAAGCTTGTTTGGCTAAACGTCTCATTTAACAAATTTCTAAATGCTGGTTTCTCTCTTGCCTTATAATAACATTAGCACGCCGCACATACAAACCTTCACCACGCTATTTTCAGGTGATTAACATCGCGTTGGAATTGGCTTAATTAAAGTGCCGTCACCAGTAAATTTACTTCCTGTCAAGGTCTTTAGAAAATATAAAAGCTGAACGAATGAGTTCACTTACTAATTGCGACTCTCATATCAGCTTCCGCAATGTCGCTTAGGTTTGAGGCGCACAGGCTGTAGCTAAGCTCTATTGGTCTGCTCGAGTAGAGAGATGAAGACAATGAATGCCTTCACGAAGCAGGCAGCGTCGCAGGGACACGATCCTGCGCAGCCTTTTGGACTCTACAGAACACGTGACGTAGTCTTAAGCCTCAAAGAGGATGAAATAAAAAGTGAGTTACTAAAGAAATGATATAAAGGATGGGGTGATCATTTGTAAAGGGGTAGGGGCATGTGTGCTGTTCCATCGGCGGCAGCAGGGTGCCGGAGATGCACAGATCGGTCGACAGACAGTGAGAGGGGCTGAACCACAGAAACCAGTTCCTCCCCTAGCAGAGCTCCGGCCGGACGACCTTCAACTTGACTTTGCTCATTTGCTAAACGCCCGGCAGCCTGCGTGCTTTCCTTCTTCCTGTCTCGCTTTTTTTTTATTCTTGTCTCCCAAGCACGATCGACACTCCCTTTATTTCTCGTGGCTTTTCCCGTAGAGCTTCAGAGCTCCCTCCACCACGAAGATGCATGGTGTTTGCGTTTCCCTTGCTCGGCAG
Source organism: Rhipicephalus microplus (assembly GCF_043290135.1). Lineage (NCBI taxonomy): Eukaryota > Metazoa > Arthropoda > Arachnida > Ixodida > Ixodidae > Rhipicephalus > Rhipicephalus microplus. The sequence goes on from NC_134704.1 coordinate 93,571,245, forward strand.
GCTGGTAGCGTTTGTATATTTAATGCATTCGTGAAGTGGCGACGTGTTCTGCCCAGACGGCGTTATCGTTTCGGTTCTTACAGTGTTGGCTGCTTGCACATATCTCAACGAGCTCTCTGTTGTATGTGAATCAGCGTGTGTAAGACTATCCGTGTAGCTGAATGCACGGTCCTGTGTGGTTGTCCTTGTCAGCCGGAAGAGAGATTGTCTGCTTCTGGGGCCAGATCTTCCCGCATGCCACCGCGTCGTCTTTACTGTTGTTGTGCCGAGTGATTGTGCCAGGAACTCGGGTCCCGTACATTTAGCGGCGGGAAATAGCGCTTCCAGCATCCAATGCGCAGTGCTCATCAGGTTTTACTCTACGAAAGAGTTTTTCTCTGTTAGTACATAGAGGAGTTCGATTGCGTACTTCGAGCTTGCCGTTATTGAATCTTTATAAAAAATAGTTCGCAGTCGAAGCCGCATACTGCATCGCTGGTCTTTGTGCCACAGTCCTTCTTCTTATTTTAAGAGAGCAGTGACATCTGCAACTTGATAAAGGATCAAGATGATTTGTGATTTATCGTGAGGCTTTAGCAGCGCGAACATAAACGAATGCAGTGAGAAAGAAACGCATGAACTGGTCAAGACCTGTTTTATAATGCAAATGTGTTTCTTGGATGACTGAGCGTTTCTGTGGAGAGTCGCCTGGAAAAAAACATCAGTTCATCTCTTTGTGAGCTCACAGAATCATCGCGACCCTCATTACAAAAGGTGATCGTCAGGGTGGGGGGATCGAAGGGGTCACAGACTGAGTTCAAAAAGACGACATGACACGACATCAGCAAGGCTCCTGAATTAAAACTGCCGGTTTCGATGTGTCTATTTTGCTTGCAAGCATTGTGAAAATTCTTTTCTAATAGAAGTAATGAGCACCTGTAGTTTTAAAGAACTATAACACAGATTTCATGAAATGTTGCTAGTTGTGTTGTACAAATATGGCAGGTGTGACCTGGTCGCAATGCACGCGAGAGGAGAAAGCTAGAGCGGACAAGGGGGAAATTGACTCTTGAGCAACCTTACACAGCCAATCTCAGCAACTAAACTGCTCCGTGACCTGTTATAAAACACTTTAATGGAGCAGCTCAGCAAGCATGTTAATAACATGAACTTATGTAATAGTAGATATAATGATAGTATGAGTAATAGGTTGTTCAAACTTGAAAAGTGGCTGCCCCACTTGGCAAGATTTTTTTTAAATTTTTAATGAAGGCCTACGTGCTGCTATGCTGTGTTTATAAGAAGCAGTGGTTGTTGCAGATCTGTAAAGCGCTATATGCCGTGCTGAAAAGAGAGTGTGAAGCTCACAAGCGCAATGTTTTGGTAGATCCCTGTATTCACCTATTCCCACTTTTCATGGAAGACGGTGCTGCTTGCGATCATTGCGGCAGCGATGAAACGATAGAGCCGATTTCTTGTCACTGCCCTCATTACAGTTAGCTGCTGCGTTAGCTCACCTTGACGACATACCTCTGTCAGAACAATCAGTGTTTGAAAGGCGACATGATCTGTCTTCACACAGAAAATCAGTGTGGGCCTTAATGAACTTTTTGCGTGGTAGTGGCCTACTGAATAGGCTATAGCACCCCAGCTCACAATTTTTTTTTCTTTTTCGCGCGTCTATTTCGCTCTTCGCTTTCTTTCCCTTTCTTCTCCATTCTCCCTTCCATTAGTGCAGGGTAGCAAACCGGATGCTCCAATTTTGGTTAACCTCCCCGCCTTTCCCTCATTTTATTCTCTCTCTTTCTCTATTCCAACTTCCGCCTTCACACATTCGCATGCGCGAGCTTTATTTGATGGCTCCGCCACCTCGTAGCGTCGGCTCTGTGGACACCCCAATCGTAGCCATGAAAAGAAAGAAAGAGCAAAAGCGAGGAAGAAAGAGAGAACGTAAGAAAGAAAGAAAAAAGAAAGAAAATAAGACCAAAAGAGAGAACGAAAAAGAGAATAAACGAACGGAAGAACGAAAAAGAGAGAGAAAGAATGAAAGAGCGAGAAAGAGAGAGTGACCAAAACAAAGAGGGAAAGAGAGAGAGAACGAAATAAAGAAAGAGAAAGAAAGAATGAAAGAGAGAGAAAAAAAGAGCTGCCTGCATTGGAGTGCCAACAAATGCAGCCCTGCTAATCCCTCTGATTAGCTGTGTATAATTTCGCTTTAGCTTGTGACTGGTGTAGTGCGTATAAGCAGCACGCAGTACACCATTCAGGGAGCTTTATTAGCCGTTTGCTTGTCAGCTGTAGGTTGTGTCTCGTGCAGTGGGTAAGCGACAAGTGTGCACGAAACAATTGTTGCGAACTTTTTTTTATGGTACGTAAAAAATGTGAACGATGCATGAGGTTGCGTGTCACACGCAATGTCACACGAATGATAGTAGCGCAAGTGCACACATCGCCATTCGAGATATGTGCCGCCTACTCCCCACTTACCTAATAGCGTGTTTAATAATTCCAAAATATGGCTCGTGTTTATTGGCATAATAAATTTACAGACATGTTTTCGGTCGACACCGACAACGCACTCCAAAATCTTTCAAGGTGAAGCAGCAGTAATTCTTGAAGTTGACATTATTCCTTCATACGCTTGAGCAAGTGTCATGCTTGGAAATAGCAGGTTGGATATTTTCTTTTGACATTATGGGCGATTCTCACGCAGCACATCTACCGGCATCGACACTTTCATGACGTCCGGCTGCAGTGCCGATCCCGGTAACTTCATGTTCTACTAGTTGTGACGGTGTGAGGTACTGAAATATGCGAAATGACTGCTTGTGCATCACCAAGGGAGCCAGGGAGCACAGCGGCTGTAGAAAGGTTGCGATATATCATGCGAACACTAGACAAAAAGCCTATGCCATGGTGTGACGTCAGGGTACAGGAGTAACCAAAACTAGCCTATGTAACCATACATGTTATTACATCTTCTGGGTGCACTCATGCTTAACACTGTATTTTCTGGGGTCCTGGGAGCTTGACCAATACTTTCCTGTCAGTGCCCCTTTGTACTACCATCAATTACACCGCCGCAATCTCAGTATTCAAGACTCTTAAGATAATATCGAGTGAGAGATTGGCATTGAGATGTTGGGAGCACACAAGCACGTGATAAGGCTGCAGCTCAGTCTTACTACCTTAGGCACTATGCTTGGCAGTGTTCTTCGGCACTGAACGAAAAATAGACGAAATATCTGCGATCCACGTTCAGCGGAAACGGGGCCGCTCGTGACAAAACTGTCACACAACAAGACACACATGGCAGGAGTGGGGAGATGAACGGAAAATTAGAACGCACAGAAAAATCAGACATTGTTAGTGACATGTAAAATAAATTCATTTAGAAGGTGCAGAAAATTGAGCACAAATATTTCATTAAAACCTGGCATAAATATTTTCTCGCCGTATACTTTGTAAAACTGAGTTGTGGCTGTGATAGTGGCCTTTTTCTTTTAATTTAGAAATTGTGCTTAGCCATACTACGAGGGTTTGTCATAAGTATAGAAACAAATTTGCTTCTTGTAGAAGAAAATCTTTGGATATCTTTGCTGCTCATTTACCCATATGCAATTGAGCCTTTTTTCATGTACGAATCTAGTTATAACGGAGTTTCGGACAACAAACGTGCACTTGACAGTTAGTGCTTTTCTTTGTGTCCTACACATCCCTTTATGTCGGCGCTGTGGCACATTTGGATGCATTTAGCCAACTAGTCCGAAAATCCCAGTTCACATTCTTGTAATAGCTCGCTGGAGCTTCTGTTCGAGCCTGTGGGATAAAGAAAGAAGATGTGTACTAATGTAATATCAATACGAAACCTTCCTGATCCAATGAATAAATCAGGTTTCGTAACATAGGCTAAATTATTATATAGTCATTACGGTGTAATTGCGCAGGAGATAATAAGCAAACACGTCTACTGGTCCAGTGGCTGTTTGTGCCACTTCTGTCAACCATGCTTCATCTTTCATCCGGTTCAAATCCTCAATATCTATCATATCACACAGATCGCATCTCTTCTCCAATGAATTTTTCAGTTTTACGCTAAAGACCGGACAACGAACCAAATCTCACGTTGTCCGCGTCATGTGAGTGTCATCGGCACTTGAGCTCATGATGAGCACTTGAGTTCAGGAGGTCCCGATGCAGTCTTTGACTTTGGGACCCCCTTTTGTATACTAAAGACATGTCACATTCTTGTATTCGTTCCAATAAGAAATCTGAAAAAAAATCTGATCGGTGGCAGGAGAATGGAATAAGAAGGGCACTTGCCCACAACAAGGCCACACCAGCACGCCTCCCTCCCAGCACTGCTTTTCCCAGCAATATTGGGGCACCGAAAGCCACGAACACCATTTGTTACACCATAGTTCGTTAGAATATGGTTCATGATGCCTTACTCTTTGAACTATGGCCAACATGGAAATCAAAGCGTTTCAGAAGGTCTAGACAACGAGGCGTCAGAGCTTACCTGTTCACATGGCTACATCCACAAAAGAGAGAATCCGGGGCGCTGTAACGCGCCGTTGAGGAGAGAATAGAATCACGCAGCCGTCGCACAAAAGAAGGCACAGTCGTCGGCTCTATTCACTGCGCGCGCCTGGTGCCACCGAACTTAAGGTAACGAGGCCACACGCACAAACAACGCTGGAATCCTTTCCAAGCGGCAAAAGGAGGACCTTGTTGAAAAAAATCCACGGGGCACCTCCGAGATGAAGGAGTCGACACTCACGACACTACAATCACACAGCACCACCTCCAGATCCCAATCATTGCGCAATAGCTCGAGAGATTTCGAACCACGCGCTGCCAGCTTACGATACCGCGCACAATAACACTGGAAACTCCACACTCCTGAACGTGGGTATCCGCAAGGGCACGTCGATGTATCCGGGAGTCACGAGCAGCTAGTGTCGCTGGAACCGCGAGGACGTGTGACGAGCACGCCGTACACGCTCGAAGCAGGCATGGCCTGCTTGACGGTGATGCGTACCACGAACGAACGAAGCACGTCGACCGGCTCGCGACTGGCAGCGTGTCTTCGGTACGCAGGTACCCCCCGAACCAACGACGGCAAGGGCGTCTTGCCTCCCTCGTTCCTCCTTTCGCCTGGTTGTTTTTCGGTTTTCCCCTCTCCTCGCTCGATGAAGAAGAAGAAGCCGTTCGTCCGGCGGAGTGGAACCATGCTCCGACGGCTGCCGGCGAAGACGTGTCTCTTCCTCCTCGCCCCAACCGCGCACCGCCGCCGCCAGAACCAGTTGGGGCCTTTGTTTCTTGCTGGAAGCTCGGCTCGGGCGCTGCTGCACAATGGATGGTCTTTCTCGAGCAAGTGCACGGCTGCTGCTGCCGTAGACGCCGCTGCTTCGTGCGGCTGCCGTTCTTGTTGCTGCTCCTGCACCGGCAACGTGTACTCGTTTTTACCGTCGTCTACTGCTCTGGTTTTTCTTCTTTTTCGTTCTCCGAGCCGAAATGTGGGCGCGAGAAATCATTTTCATTTCGTCGGGACGTAAAAGGACTTTTGTTTACTCGTAAGCACGCCGCAGTTTTGAATAAGTGGCTGACCTGCTAGGGTGGGTATCCTGTGAAGGCTTGAACAAGCATTTGATGAAAAATCATTTCATGTGCAAATGTAGTTCCATCTCTCGGTAATTGGGGCCACGAGTTTGACGCTCTGCGGGCTCACTTACGGTCAAGAAGCCAGTGCTTACTTCCGATGCACTCTAGGACTTCTGGGGCCAAATCCACGACACTTCAGTTTCGTAATTGCGTTTCCGTGTTGGTCAGTCGGCTTTGCTAATGATAATTCCCGCATTGTTATTAACGAAATATTCTCTTGCGAACATTTTCCAATATAAGAAGTTTTTGCGGGTACACCGGTCAAGATGGCCGCGATAGTGAAATAATGAAATCCGGTAAACAAGGTGAAATTTTTGTTTTGTAGACTTTTTTTATCATGCGCGTACGTAAAAAGTAGCTTCTGTTGTTTTTTGGTCTTACCATCTCCTTTCGCAATGAAGAGAGAGGAGAGAGGAAGACCGAAACGTCCTGGTTCAAGTTGTACCAGGACATTTGCATTCATCTTAGCTTTTTTTTCTTATCTATGAAAAGCTGCTCACAGTTTTTAAGCATGTGAGATGTCTTAAGTTCGGGATCATATGCTCCTAATTTTTACCAGTAGACTCCACATGCGCCAGCATCATTTTATAAAGCCACATATATTGTCAAGGATGGATCTGCACACGTTTTCGGTCATGTTTGAAATTGGTTACGTTCGCACAAAGACACGAAATCTAGAAGGAAAAACGCTGACGCAAGTGCCTGCCGGGCTACTGCAACACATATTTATTTGTTGTTTCAAGCTACGGAAAACAGGTCGAACGTAACGCTCCATGCTCTCATAATGTGTTATGTTCTGTCACGTGGCAACTATTTGCATCCTCACAGCTGCGCGTGACGTAGACTCACTCTGCTTTATAGGTCCACCATGCTCTCTTCGAAAGACATCGCGCGAACGGGTTACTTCTCGTAAGAGTCAAGGTTGATGCTTTACGTTCATTTCAAAAGTCAATTTTACAAGAGTTCGAAGTGCTAGTATCTCTTCATGCAACGTCTTCATGTATTCTTCCGTCTACTCTGTGGCACCGCCCGAAAAAAGGACTGCGAAAAATTCCGCGGCTGCGAGAATTTCTCGGAAGCGTCGTCTTCCTAACCGCCTCAAGATCCTCCCATGGCGTTTGTACCTGTTTGCCCCACCGCTTTCCTAGCTGCCTCCTCGATCTTCTTTTCATTCTTCATTTTTCTTTCTCCTCCGCTAACTTCGCGCGTTTTCTAGAGCACCGTGGCGGGGACAAGAAGGTAAGGAGGTTGGAGGGAAGGACAGCCGCTTCTTCCCTGCGGCGTTCGTCCTAAGCTGTCCACGTTTCAGGAGGAGTGTCCGATACCGCAGCGGAGGCTCCACTGTCTACCCCCGCAACGAACCACGATGGCAGCTGCAACGTGGAGGGGCCTCGCTGGGCTCGTCGGAGCCTCCTGGCGTGCTCGTCGATAATTACCTTTTTTTTTGTTGTTTCTTCATTTTTGGTTTACTCGCTATCTCCACCTTCTTTTTTTCTGTTGTCCCCTTTCCCTTCGTCCTCCTCCTCCTCACTGGTATTCGTCCAAGTGCGAACGTTTACACCTGAGCGCTTCTAGTTTACCTCGGCTTCCTTCCACTGGCACGAGCGCAGCGTAAATACGTGCAGCGTTATGAAGGTGTCAGCATCTCCGTGCTGCAGAACAAAGAAAACGCATCATTCACTGCCGTGGCACGTGTTCCTGAGTGACTGATCAGGGACCAGTGTTCTGGCTTGAGCAGTCTCATAAACCGGAAGTACAGTTCAGCTGCCAATTCCAAACACGGTCTAGCGTGAGGATAGCAGTGGCTTTCAGATGAACTGCAGACTTACAGGGACCAATGCCTAACCAATGCATGGTTTTATCAAAACGAAGTCCACCCAGCCGCTTGCGCTTCCCCGTTCTCTCTTTAGTTTTCCTTTCGGGCTTTCTGGATGGCTTCACCTCGAGTTGCCGTCTCCCGCTCGGCTTGCTCTATGTTTTAACGCACCGTCCGCTGTCCTGCGAACGCGTTTCGAGGTGAAAGCGTATCGGGCACGTTGTTTCGCGCGATATAAATTAATGACGTGGCTAAATGAACGAGAAACAATCAGCACAAGCAAGAGTGTGTGAGCTTATGCAAGGTGTCCGAATTGCCCTGTCACCACCTTCCGGGCATCGATCTCTATATAGCCGAGAGATCCGGAGAGAGAGTCAGATTGGACCTGAGAACGTGGGAAGGCGCACCCGAATGACGCTGTCCTGGCTGCGAAGAAAGATATTACAAGAACGGCGGTGTATAGCGATGAATTTGTCGTTAGCGTGTAGCGAGATGTTGTCATAGAAGGGGCGCGCGGAGAGCTTCGAAATTAGCTGCAGTATGACAAAATGCTGGTGTACAGGACTCTATTCATGCTGACTTCCACCACTAGCGATAGAAACAGCGCGAAAAACAAAAATAGGCAAAAGGGGCATTGTACAGCTGGGTGAAGTCGCGCAAGAGAGCGTGCGCGTACTTTCTGTCCTCAGCGATATCGAGAAAGAGAGAGATAAGCCCATGTTGAAATGCACGTAATTTTGTCGGTCTGTATGTAGGCTCTCACACGCTACTCTGTAAATGTAAGGGTGTTAGTACGCAATGAAAGCCCTTGTGAGCAGAAGGGTGAGACAAAACGAGGAATGGCAACAAAATGAGTGTAGAGTTTTCAGAAGGTACTATCGCGCCCATTATGAGCTTCACCATGATCGCGTGGCCAAGCGCGCTGTAATGTTGTGCAGTGGCTCTGATCGTGACGTGTTTTCGAGTTATCAAGGTAGGGTTTGGCTCTTCCTGCGAAGGCACGTCGCCTCGTTTTGCTTTCACACGCGCCTTCGTTTTGCCTTGCGGTGACATCAGCTTCGCAAATGATAACTTGGAGGGCGTTAGCGAGAAAGTGGGGATGATGCGCGCTCGCTGGTGCAGCCAAATGCTCGCTATATATCTCGAAATTATGACACGGTCGATGCCACTGAACAACCTTGCAGTGCGCACTGCCAACGTGCTGGCTTGGTATAGCTGATACTGGGCGCGGTGGTACATCATCTACGGCGCCAATACCAGCAATCGATCAGCATACCAGTAGCATTCGGTTACCTTGGCTGCATGCTGCCATCAACGCACTGCAGTCTGTCTTTATCTCTCTCTCTCTATCTCTCTCTCTCTCTGGCTAGACATCACTGCACAGTGCAGCGCAACATACTCAAGTATAAGAAAATAGCCTACGTTATACGCAATAGATTGCGAGTGCAGAGACCGTCGCGTATAATGGCGGTACGACATAAAGTAGTCTGGCTCTCGCAAGATCAGAGACGCAACTGCATTTCAAGGATTGCCTCGAACATTATTACATGCCCAACATTGGTGGCCACTGCCATAAGTGTAAAGCCCATGCTCGTTGGGCACGGGTGTATTCGGTCGCAGTGCTCCCCACGACCCAGCGCGCTCATGCGGTGCATGGCTGCACCGACCGCTTCGCGTCAGTACTTGACCGAAGGCGCCCGCACAAAAAACGAACACGCGAACCTTCAACAGAATACTAAATGCTCATCATCCGCAGTCAACTGGAAGTTGGCGGGGGACCACGGGTCACTACGCCGAGCACATACGCCTACAGTGCCTTGACTTTGACCACAAAGGAAGGAATGACCTGTAGCTTTTCCTCACGACGCAGGAGTTGGGCGGCGGAGCACTGCGGTTGCGGGAAATAACGAATGGTTAGAGTCGTAGTTTTCTGTTCAAACAAGAATCCGCGTGTTGTGCTCCATCTTTGGCCCACCCGCCAGGTTCACCGTACGTCTCACATTCGTTCTGCCTTTTCTCCTCTCCACGCGCATCCGTTACCGCTCACTTTCCCTCCGCTTAAGATGAAGTGCCCGCCTATCGCCCACCAGTGGGAGTCATCTACTTAAACGGAGCTGCGTTATTGTTTTAAAGTTTTATTGCGTTATTGTTTAGCCCGCTGAACAATTTCTGACCAGAAAGCATTTCATGCCAGGAAGGAGAAGTTGCACGGTCCTGCCCAAGGAGGTTTAAAAAAATTATTTTAAACCTCCTTGGTTCTGCCACGAACACCTGAGTCGACAAAAGAAACACAAACATCCGTCTTCTTCATGAATAAAAGTACGACAAGTCCTAAATTTTCTCTTTTAACGTTATTCGCTTCCTGGATATTCTCTACAAGAAACCTGAAGGTGAGAAAAATATCTCGCTGGTTTTCGGGCTCTCATATCGTTCGCTCGCTTGGTAAGTGGCTAAACATCCGGTGTTTGTCTTGCCGAAATCATTTGTCAAGGGTGCGCTTCAGACTTCGCAAACGATATTCAAAACTACATGAAGCCCTATAAAACAAAGAGTAGAGGTGACAACGTATAAGCGGCATATGAAATACCTTGATAGAAATGACAAAAATTATGCACTGATGAACAGTCAGGAGGGTTATTTTATTCTTTTTATGCGCATACATGTCAGATGAGCTATTCTAAAGGTGGAACTTCTTTGTGCTATACAGGAGCACTGCAAACCGCATTGTCCCAATAAATGTCGCCAGAGCAACGAAAACAATTTTTGTGCACCTTTAATGGAGGGAGGGTGCGAATGAGCTTAAATATAGTTCTTTGCCTTTATTTCTATATCTTCAGAGCATTTTCTTATAATGCCTATGCTGCACGTATCATCGCGGTTCGAGGGATCACAGCGTGGCGCTGTATATAACACGAGATCGCCGCTAAATAGTGCAGCATTCATAAACTGCAAGAATGCTTCCTGTATAGCTCACTTCTCTTAGTGCTTAAAACACTGGTTAAGGCGAAATGAAAAGTGATGCCGAACCCACAAGGCTTTCTTTGCGCAAGTGCTCATTGTTGTTGTTTGACCGGTTTGATTAACAAGGTGTGCAGCATCCGGAATTGGCTGCTAGTTTATGTCCCGTAAAGTTCTAAAATAAAAGGTTTCAGGGAAGGCTGACCTTGTTTCGACGCCCTTAAATGTGCGCATCTATCTTAGAACCTTTGTTTCCCCAGAATGGCAGGATCGATGAATCAATAAATAAATTATTGATTGACTTGTGGGGTTTAACGTCCCAAAACCACCATATGATTATGAGAGACGCCGTAGTGGAGGGCTCCGGAAATTTCGACCACCTGGGGTTCTTTAACGTGCACCCAAATCTGAGCACACGCAATAAATAAATTATTCAAACAGTATCTTCAGTGACTGAGAGTTGCCAGAAAGGATTATGTTTATTGCGAATACAGCATTATCGCATGCTCGGGAAGTGTTAACTCTTACTCCATCTGCTTCTAATCAACATATTTAGACAGTGGAACGCGATACGTCGGCAGTCCTGTGCCCGCTATTGTCAAACGCAGCAGTGCAGTTTTAGTTCAACTGTATTTTTTTGTGTTCTCTTCTTTCAATTTTCCTATCTTTTGGTCACCCCGCTGTGGTGATCTAGTGGCTAAGACACTCGGCTGCTGACCCACAGGTCGCGGGATCGAATCCTGGCTGCGCAGGCTGAATTTCTGATGGAGGCGGAAATGTTGTAGGTCCGTGTGCTCTGATTTGGGTGCACGTTAAAGAACCCCAGGTGGTTCGAATTTCCGGAGCCCTCTACTACGGCGTCTTTCATATATGGTGGTTTTGAAACGCTAAACCCCAAATATCAATCAATCGATCTACCCTATTTTTTATCCCTTGATCACCTTCCACAAGCGTAAGATATAGGCAACCGGACGCGCGTCTGGATGACCTTCCTGCCTATCCTTCTTCTTCTTCGTCCTACTCCCCCCTCCATATTTATAGCTACTTTCATTTCTGTCAATCATCGCTCTAATTGCCGTCTTTGCAATTTCAGCTGTTTTCTTTGGCAGGCAATATTATGTTTTCATTAGTGGTATTTGCTTTGTGCGGCTTTTCGTTTGAAGCATATACATAACGCCATATGTGGCATCACAGCACTAACCTGCATTGAAATGACACGATGAAGTGTAGTCACGAAGAACACTAGGCATTCGTGAATGTTTGTAAGCTCCCTTACCTTTTCAATGCGAAAGAAGCCTACGTGGCATACTGAGGTAGTCTGGCCTATAGGGCGAGCGATTTAAGTGCTGCATGGGAAAAGAACGGGCTTGCCAACGTAGCGTGCGTTGCTGCCTCGCTCAAAGGCGGGGCGGCCTTGATTTTAACGTACAGCAACGGCCAACATTCATTGCTGTCTGCAGTCGTCGTTCTCGCTTTATACCATTAATGCTCGCCAAGGATTTTCACACACTCTCGAGATCTGGGATGAAGCCAATATCGGTACGGCTCGCGCTGTGTGTCCATCATTGTAGGTGAGTATGCGTGGTCGTTGAAAAGACGCGAACGTCGGATGTATAGGGCTGAATAGGGGCATGAATTCGGAAGGACAAGAAAAGAAATGGAATGAAGGATGTGGGAGGACGGAGAGGGTTGGGGCTGGCCGTGTTTGCTCGATTTGTTGGCATATTGTTGGATTTCAAAAAAAAAAAAAGGTTGTATAAACATGCACGCGCTTGCCTTCAGTGTTCATTCACTTCAAGGCTTACCTCAAGAGCACTTCGAAGGGTCGGATGAAGAATGTTTACAGGCAGTAAGCGCCAACGGCAAAAAAAAGTAAAGAAAAAGAAATACAAGAAATGGACAGATTTCTTCAGAGACAGAATGCTTCATTGTGGTTCAAAAAGACGGATGATTTTGCTCTAAGGCCCATTTGTGCATAATAAGTGGGGCCTAGTGTGGCAACCAGGAGATCAAAAACCGTTTTACAATTACGCGTATCGGCACACAATGGGAAAGTCAGTTCTAAAAAAATGCATGGACTGAGGCAAATTAAAAAAGGGGCCCATCGGAAAATTATTAACCCCTATTTTCCATAGTCAGTGATACTTATTTATTTATTTATTTGTATTGAAATATCACAGGTGCATTACTTAAGGAGAGCAATATGGAAACATGCACTTTTTTCAGACAAAGCGACAAATTCGCATAACTTCTTTTCGGTAAGTGAGTTTTTCCATTGGTTAGGCAACTTGAGCATGTCACACATAGTGACTGGCTTAAATATTCTCCTTCCATAATATTTAGCGTCAGACGTTATTGTGATCCCCGCTGATCAATTGCAACCGAAACGCTTGCCAGGGTGGAACCTTATTTTATTATTGTTTTTGAAACATACGCTCAGTTGTGGACAACGAGAAGGACGATTTCTGCGCGGTTGTAATCACGCTAGCTCAGCAAAATCATTAGCTTCTCTACTGTATAAAAATGCATTTGGCAGTTGCTAAAGAACGGTGATCTCTTGGTTATATCAGAGTTCCCCAGTTTTATGCAGCCAAAGTGCGCATTTGCAGCACCTACTCACGAAGGGCACAGGTCAAATTCATCGACGCCGTCGTCTCGACCCGTTCTCAAAAAACTAGCAAACGTGCCTCGTAGCATTCATTCATCTTTTTCTCTCGGACCACCTCTGTCGACGTTTACGTCACCTCTCAAAACCCAACTTGCGTTGACCTACAAAGGCAAAGCACTCGGTGAGCTGTACCAATATTGCCTTTGGCGCGGACTGCATATCACCGTGTGCCTCCAAAAGCGGCGTGGCAAGGCGGACGATGCCATTCGCTTCCAGCCAAGGCATGAGCGATGGTGCGCTTGTTGCGTACAATGTAGCGGCGAGGCGATCGACTTGGTGAAGTTCGTGGGCTGACTGCAATCCCACAGTTGGTCAGCCCACTTCGCCAGCCGGTGCACAAACGCGCCATATGCCCACGCTTTCTGCGGCTTACTCGTGCTTCGAGGATATGTGAAGCATAACTCACGTCTGCTCCCTGTCTGACTAGCGCACTGCAGACCACCTTGAGTGAGAGCTAGAAACGGTGAAAGGTGACTCTGATTGATTCGAAGTTGAAGCATCTGGTTATGTTAATAATAAATTGTGCGGCCTTCGTGGGTATGTGCCGTGCGGATATACGAGAAAATTAATACCATGACCATAAAAGAGTGTCTGCCACAGAAGTTGGGCCAATCCCGCTGCATGCTCAACCTGGTCTAGTAAAAAGGAAGGTCATTTGTTGGGTTAGCCTAAAAAATGACGAAAAAGTGACGGTGGTGAGCTGAAGACCTCGAGTATACATATACAAGAAAATACGCAGGAATGAAAGAGTCGAACGTGGCTGCGAGGATACCTTAAGGCGATGGAATATATACGCAAATGACAACGTTCCCGTAGATTTACGAGAGGTATACGAACGCTTGGTTTCAGGGCTAGCTTCTCCCTCTGAAATTTGAACAGCCGTGTCGTGTCTGTGACTGTCTCTGGTTTATCTTGCTCTATGCTCCGAAATCGAGCGTAGAGAAACAAACTGACATCACACCGCTAAAGTCTCGCAACTACTTAGAAACAACCCATAGAAACACGCTGCATCGCCCACCTGAGGCCTATAAACAGCCTAGAAGCAACCATAGTTGTCTTAAAAATTGTCCAGTTTCATTGTTTTACGTCGTGCGCAGCTTAGTGTAAACTTCCAGCTTTTTTTATAGCGAAGCTGTTTATGGCTTGGCGAACCTGAAATTCGTTCGTGCTATGTGCGTGGAAACCCGTAGTGCCTATGCACCACAGAAATTGAGCAAGTACCCCCTCTCACCACTGGCAGACAAGACCTCGGGCGGCATGCACTATCAATCAGGAAACGACGCGATAAAAACGAAGAAGAAGCAAGGAACAAGCACCACAGCACTGCAATTCATGATATATTTCTTCATATTGCGAAACGATTGGCACATATGTACCTAAATGACCAGTTAGCATATTATCTAGCTCACCTAGAAATAAGCAATATCATTGCGACTGATGCCTCTGTATCAAATAAAAGGCTGGGGTTGGCATCTTGTCTCCTTCTTTTGACTGCTACTTTTCTATTCGACTCCCAGATTATACCCGTGCATTCATTGCACAATTATTGGCTATTGTTCTTGTCCTACGCAAATTGCCCTCAAGCGAATCATCAGCAGTTATCATTACACTTTCGTTATCAGTATGTAATGCGCTTTCTGCGGCAGCAAATGCAGAGCTGATGAATACGTTTCGGCATTTAGTACCGAAAAACGTAAAAAAAAAACCTGCATTTGCTGTGGGTACCAGGCCACCGCAGATTATATTTGAACGAAATGGCGGACTTTTTAGCAGCAGTATCCCTGAGTGTTCCCACCATTCCAGTTTTGCCAGATACGACTTACGTGACATCGCTAAGGTTCCGAAATGCTTGTTTGCAATGGGGAATAGGTGATTTGGATAAATTTAAAGATTTCGAGCATTTAAGGTATTGCTGGAATAAACAGTGATGTGTATCCCGCCAGCTAGAGGTCAGTTATACCAGATTGTGCTGTAGAGTTCCACAACTAAATTATTACTTTAACAAAGCTCGACTCAAGGCGTCACCGCTGTGCATTTTTTGCAACTAAATTGAAACAATCGAACATTTCTTTTTATTCTGTCGTCATTACTCTTATCAGAGAAAAAGATTTTTAGTAGCCCCGATACAAAAGCTCGGAATACAAGTAAATCTACTAGTACTTCAATCACTTGGTGGCACTTGATTTGGTTACTGCCACAGGGATATATGTTCCACTGTGTTTGATTACATCAATGTAACTAAAATATTACCGTACTAATGAACCGTAACCTTTTCAGATCCTTAGTTTATAAATCGTACCGATGTCAGCAACAAGAGATGGTTTGACCGCTTCCTCAGCAAACATTTTTGTTTATTGGCTGTAACAAAATTTTCAGATTGGCTTTAATTTCATTTTAGTTTCATTTAAGCATCCAGCCGCCCGGTTCTTGGCCCATCCCCCTCTGTGGGTGAGCGCCATCTGTCTAAGGTCATCAGCATCAGCATCAATATTCTGGTGAGGAAAAAAAAAACGTATGTAAATACATACATAGGAACACTTCGTCCCAAACAAAATAGAATGAAACCAAGATAAAGTACATACAGAAACAAAAATGGGATGGTCATTATTACATGATGCTGCACGTGCATTACGTCACACTGCCATGACAAATCGGTCGCTACGTTGCGAATTGGTCTCCCTGTGGCATAGCCCTGCCATGACACGTCATAAAGAATTCGTCCCCTTGATTTCAAAAGTGAAAGTTACAGGACTAGTCGTTTATCTGGCGCATGTGGGGCCAGATAAAAGACTATTCCTGTTAAGTCCAGCCATAATTACGATGACAGCCAGCGTGCACATGTGTGGCCTCCTGTCCTAACCTATATGCAGGAACCCTTTCACAGCGAACGGATCAAAGATGGTATATGCATGCCCCTGCTAATACAGGGACATGACACAAACCACCACGATTGGCTTTTACTGCGACGTCAACGTGCATTATTCCGCAGCTTTTTGTACATGCACTTACACGGCACGAATAGATGAAAACGCAGATTCAGTGAGCCATCCCTGACGTTCCCTACAGCAGAGTTGTGTTCTTTATCGTATCTCAGGTCGTTTGAATGTCTGGTACTCTGAAGTTGCTGCACCTGAACAACTCGCAAAGCCTTGATCTTTCGTGGATTCTGCAGAGCGTGTCAGTGGCGGCATTTTTGGCCTCGTCTGCATGCGGTGCTGGTCGAGTCATTTGCATTCTCTGAGCACGCTGTTCAGCGCCGTACACTGTTTTAGTGTTCAGCGTTGCTCGCCTATTGTTATGTTAAAGCCTTCCCGATCGTTAGCAACTGTCGCGCAAGTGGCGCTCTGTTTGTGGAAATCGTACATAGAGTGCACTGGGGGTAGGGACGGAGACGTTGAGGAGTCCCTCCAGCAGGCCCTCAGGTGCACGGAGGAGTTTTTGGATAGCACGGGGCTGCACTTGTCGACCGCCAAGTCGGAGCTCCTCCTGTACACACAGCCGGAGAAACGCAAGTTCACCACTATTCCATTTCCGCTGGAAGAGATCAGGATCGAAATTCACACACGGTCAGGGCAGGCCATCCCCCGTGTCGATAAAATTCGGATATTAGGCATGTTCCTGGAGGAGCACGGAAGTAACTCTCATACTCTGACTCGTATTGCGGCAAAGGCGGAGAGCATGGTCAAGCTTATACTTCGGGTGTCTAACAGGCGTGGAGGGCTTTGTGAGGCCAACCTCATGAGGCTTTTCCATGCCTTTCTTATGAGTCACATTAATTACATTGCCGCAGCGCATAGGTGGGAAAGGAAAGAACAAGGGAAACTGGATGCGATTATTCGAAAGTGCATTAAGAGGGTCTTGGGCCTTCCAAACAACACAAATGAGGAAAAGCTCAGGGCTCTTGGTATGCATAATACATTTAGTGAGATTGCAGAAGCGCAACAAACAGCACAAGCTGCACGACTGTCCTCTTCCAAAGCTGGGAGACGCATCCTGGAGTTTCTGGGCTGCGAACCAACTATGGTAGCAGACAAAAAGATACAGCTTCCACCCAAATTGAGGGAGCAGATTACGGTCTCACAAATTCCTAGAAATGTTCACCCTCTCTACAATGTCGGCCGCCGGGCCGCTAGGGCTAGGTCGCTCCTCAGTTCCGCCGCTGCCACCCCTGAACTCGTGGCGTTCGTTCACGCGGCACAGTATCCCGGCACATCCAATTTCGTGGCTGTGGTCACTGACCTTCACGGTAAAATTCTCACAGCAGCATCTCTTCGAGATACCACGCCGGCTAGGGCAGAGCAGGCTGCTATAGCAATGGCCGTGGCGATTCCCATGCGCACGCGCATTTTCACTGATTCTCGAGCTGCTGCACGAGCGTTCATGACCGGATCAGTCTGTGAGCAGGCGGCCCATCTTCTTACCAAAAGACCACATTGCACGGAAATCGACGGCCACATCACCTGGTTTCCTGCCCACATGGGCAAGGATGTTCACCCTGTTATCCCCAATGCCAATGAGCTTGCCCATGCCCGAGCACGCGAACTGTCCCACCGTGACGGGCAATCGGCATCTAATTTTGGGGATGGCATCCGGCAGCTTGATTCGCTCCTCACCTTTAACGAAATTTGCAAAAATTATCAATTGGCCAGGCGTAGCTTTCCGCTCCCGCACCCGCAACTCTCTAGGGCCCAGTCAGTCACTTTAAGAATGCTGCAAACGGGTACTTACCCGTCGCCTTTAGTGTACAGCAAGTTTATCGACAGCATAAAGCCGCAATGCCCTCATTGCGAAGAGAGACGTTGCACGTTACCCCACATGCTCTGGCAATGCGCGGCGCTGCGCGATGGCGAGCCTCTCAGCACAGAAGCTGCCTGGAGGACGGCAATTACCAGCTCGGACCGAGAGGTCCAAATCCGGGCTGTCCAGAGGGCCCGCACATTGGCGGAGGAGCTCGCTCTTCCTGTCCCCACGTGGGTGCGGCCCGCAGCCGACCCTCCCTCTTGAAGGGAATCGGCTCCTCAGGACAATTTGTAAGTAAAGTTTATTGACTGACTGACTGTCGTACATAGACGAAACCATGCAGTGCACGTATCTATGGTGCAGCCGTGACTGCGAGGTGTATACGTTCCACGTGAACCAGTTCGATGTTGAATACTTTCAAGGGCACGTCGACGCGCTGTACAACGGCGCTTTGCCTTTGCAGAGTCCTCACAGCTAGTCGAATCTACGAAACGGCAAATGCTTAAAGAGTCATGGCAGGGCCGATCTCCTAAGTGAGTTGACATGGCCAAAAGGTGTACAATCTTTTGGACATGAGACACAGCGCTAGCATAAATAATTCATTCATGTTTAAAAAGGGCATACTTTTCAAAGTATTTCGCGTGCACACATGAAAGCTATATGAAAAGACCCACTCGTTAACGAGTTTATACAACTTCTACAAATGCTCAAATTAGCCCACGTTAATACGACACACACGTCCAGGCGATACGAGTTCATTTCGTACACTTAGTTGCACAGTACAGTCAATAGCCTGCATCGCATTGCAGCACTGATGCGCTATCTGAGTGCGACTGAATGCGGTATAGAGGTTCCGCTTCCTGATAGGCGCAACACCAATTCAAGACGTTTGTCCGGTCGACTTTAGGACTAAGTGACCGCTCATAGCGCGTGCAATGAACAGTGTCACATGTACCTACATAGTGTCCCTCACCTATCCTCTCTTTCTTCCTTTTAATACTCTCATACCTTCCCCCCGTGCAGGGTAGCAAACCTCCCGGCCTTTCATTTCTTCCCTATCTCCTCCTCCTCCATGGCGTTTCTGTGTGGTTCTCCTCATATATATTTCGTGCGTATAGACCTAGTACTTTTGAAAATGCATACCCTGTACATATAGAATGAATCTTTTACCACGTGTGTACTGTAAAAGACGGCACATAGCAACAAACAGTTAGATGACTGTGCACATGAGCCTTCTTGACAAACAGGCCTGAGTTTTCTCCAAGCAAAAATTTTTAAAATAATAATGAAGTGTACAAACTGCTCCTTGTGCCAGGTCCTGCATGCCTCAAGAACAGTTTGTGTGGGGGATAGTTCGAACATACTGTATAGTATAGGGTAAAAATGGCGCTGCGAAGTTGAGAACAGGGGAAAAAAGCTGGACTACACCGACGAAACGCTTCGTCTGTGTAGTCCAGTTTTTTTCCTACTCAACTTCGCAGCGGGGCCTTAGCATACCTGAAGAGAAGAGCTGCAACGATGGATGACGTATTCCTTCGTTAATATTGGCGTGTTTACTTCATCTCGACTCACGGTATAGGTTAATGCTACTGCGTGGAGTGAACTAGATGGTCAAAACCGACGGTTCAAGGTCCTCGGTTCTATATAATGCCGCGCTTTCGTGCTCTACACACTGCTGCGTGCTACTTATGGATCGCACACGTTAAGCACGCATGCACGCGCTTGCTCAATATAGGAGGCATGACGATCGCCCTTCAAACGAGAAAGCACTGCAATAAGAGCTGCCTGCCGAATTTCAGCAGTTCAATGGTAACTTGCAGATGCCTTGCGCTAATGCGGAGTTGTCAGGTTATTTGCAAATAAGGCATCACATGCGATATCAGAATCGTTTTCGTGATCCACACATCATGCACATTATTCATCCGAGATTATATATGTACCCTTACCCATTATAGGTATCGATGGCCTATACACAAGAAAAATTGCCTTAAGATGCTTCTTGCTTACGTATTTAGAGCACATTGAGATCACCTTCATTCATTTTCGTTGCATTCGTTCGATGTTTGTTTGCGTATGTGATATCGTCTCAATAATGAATATTGAAAAGAAACCTTCAAGAGCTTTCGTGACTTCTCACATATGCGCCGAAAATTTTGTAGAATATGTTTGTAGAAACCAAAGTGAAAGAACGTGCCATGTATACACGAGTGCTACATTCATTTTTTTTTTCGTTTGTCTTTCGATCAGACAAAAGTCGGGAAACGTTTCTGCGTCACCCCGAGGGAATAAATTACACTTTTCTGTTATCATCGCCGTTTGTGCTTTGAAGTCGTGATACATACTGACCCTTGATTTAACTATAGAACCACACACTTAAATACTCATTTAGGGGTCTCAGTGCAAATCCCTTTTGTTTCTATCACGTCTGTAGATATGGCACGGTGTAATTCAAGGACGTCCGGGACGTTATAGCATTGAAGGTTCCAAGGAAAACAGCTTTTCCATTATGAATACATGCGGTGCATCTAATGAGAACGAACGCCACTCCGAACGCACCGTTATCAGTGTATTTCTGTTTTCGAGAGTATCGATCACAGGCAACCTTCTCGGCATTGGAACAGTGTAGGTCGCGCCCTCGCTCAGCGCTAAAGCATTAGCGTTGCTACGTGCGCGAGCCAGCCATTCGTTACAAACCGCTAAGCCCTCGATTACGTGTTACGCACAGCGCCCGCATTGCGCGTCCTTAGCTGTGGTGTCGTTTGCAGAATACTAACGACGTACGTAAGGCCAGAGTGAAAAATTTCATTTCGTGCTTCTATTTGCATGCAGTAATCTGCTTCGGCATTACAAACAGACAACGTAAAAAAGGGAAGCCTTGCTATACTCGTGTACAACTAAAACAAAGAAAACAAAGCGGATTTTCACCATCAGAGGTACCCTGCTGCAGCCAATGCCGTCACCATGTCATCGTGACGTCACGGCCGACTGCCCTGCCGTCAGGCTCACGAGAGGAATCACAAAGCAGCTAGTCAAAGCATGTCACACAGGTAGCCGCAACTCAATTGGCAAAAGTGGGGTCTTTTGACAGTGAAAAGCAGCTTTTTTTCTTAAGTTTTATCGGAGTATAGATCTCATAGCCAGTTCTGAATATTTCTCTCCACGACCGTATATATCAAATGTACATGCATGCAAAGTCATGCGGTTTCTTTAAAGTATGTGTCATCGTGAATACTACATACGTTGATCGTTCATCATGTTGTGACAGCCACTTAAGTCGCGTACGTAGTTGCGGCCGGAAAACACAAAGCAGAGACACCCCCCCCCCCCCCACGCACACACAAACACACATGAATACGCATTCATAGAGAACATTCATTGATTTCTCGCCTTGCTTATACAGTATAATCCCAGATTCGTGGGATTCATCATTACATAACTACAATTATCTGTTATAATAAAGAGAAAAGCACCGCCTGGTGGTGTAGTTACTAAGGTACCCGGCTGCTCACATGCAGATCACGGGATCGAATACCGGCTGTGCATGGCTGCTGCATTTTCGATGGAGGCGAAAATGCTGTAGGCCCGTGCGCCCAAATTTGGAATGTACGTTACAAAACATTAGGTGGTCGAAATTTCCGGAGCCTTCTACTACGGCGTCTCTCATATGGTGGTTTTGGGACTTTAAGCCCCATATATTATATTTATTATTGTTATTATTATTATTATTATTATTATTATTATTATTATTATTATTATTGTATTATTATTATTATTATTATTATTATTATTATTATTATTATTATTATTATTATTATTATTATTATTATTATTATTATTATTATTATTATTATTATTATTATTATTATTAACGAGAAAATACGTTACAACTGCTGCTCGGGCAAATTGATTGATGATAAGGATTGAATTAGCAGCGCAAAAGGACGGCAACGTGTCCTGGTGTCCACTTGCCTGCGCTCGTGCACATTGATGATCGCGTAATGCGATTTGCTCTGTTGATTGTCAGGCAGAAGCGCAGCTTGACAACACCACCATAAGCACCAATAAACAGTATGAAAAAAAGTCTTGCCTACTCCCGCAGAGGCAGCTATCCTCCAACTCATTTTTGCAGATCGTCTATCCTCTAACAAAAAGTTCGCGTCTATCGCGAATACTTGACCTCGCACCGCCACACCCTTTGAAACCTCTCGCTGATAAATGGCTTTTTTGGAGCGGCTCACTGAAGCGACTAACTGAGCAGTGCTTGCTTTCGCGTTGCCCTGCAACGGGCCAACGGACGACCACCGGACCTTTCAAAAACGTGAAGCCGAGCAACGATAAGTAGAAGGAATGAGGGAGAACGTTGAAGCCGGCTCAGTTGGTGGCGTTCGATGAAACAGCCCGCACCCCCGCTGCCATCATCTTCGTAATGGCCTTTTCAAATGACCCCTCGGAGGACCAACAACACGCAGGCGTCGTGGGGCACGCGTTCCGGGGAAATGGTCATAGCATCAATCAAGCCTGCGGAGGTCAACGATAGTAAATGGCTGCCTGAGACCGCTGTCCACTTTTGAGGGCCTGCAGTGTGTACAAAGTGCCGATGATTCCAGTACATGTGCGTTCGTTCATACTCCTTAAGAATGGTCTCTCTAAAAGATGAGTATTCGCGCTCAAGGTACAGGACATAATGAATCGCTTATGATTTGATAGCACACACGTGACACCCGCATAATGGATATTATGGCACTCAACTCAGTAACTGCCATATAACTAGCCTCTCATACAACATAAACGCCACGTGCGCCCTCAATTTCGTTATATATATATATATATATATATATATATATATATATATATATATATATTTATATATATGTATATATATATATATATATATATATATATATATATATATATATATATATATATATTATGTGTGTGTGTGTTTCGTCATCATGTATTGACATAGTAGCTAGGAGCCTATTTGTAGTGGTCTTTTCTGTTATTCTTTTCTGTCTGTTTTGCTGTTGAGCGGTTGAGGTCCCTATTGCCTCGGGTACTACATATCAATAAGTTCTGAAGCGAAAATGAATGAAAGAATAATGCTGAACGGTACCCAGAAATGAACAAATAAACCAAAAACAGAATAGTACACTGAAACAAGTTGAAATATCATGTAAATGTACACTTTGCTTGCAGCAGTTTACACTGTCATGAAATGTTCATGCGCACAGCTTTCTTTTCTACTGTCAGTATAGCACTAACACATCAGTTCATATATGTCAACGCCTGGCCGCCTATCACGGGCACTTATCCAGCCCGGTCTCCACTAAGAAGTCTGTCAAAAAGATGTTCGCCTTTTCCTGAATATGAATCTCAGGCCATGGTCTGAGTAATTTCTTAATTGTGAAGAGCCATCTGTCAAAACCTGCTAGTTTGTTCCTTACTTTTTCTCTTTCGTTCGCGAAAGAACATGGCGAAAATTTTCTTCTGCTTGACCACAAAGGCATTCCGGTGAGTTGAATCGATTTATTTCGTGAAGGAAGCTGTTTGTGTATGCTACTTCCAGTCAAAGTCTGTGGATTAATGTCTCTAGGTGTCCTGGGAGATCTGTCGCCGTGAAAAAGTTTCTGTGTGCATCAACTTCATAAAGGTTCCATTGATTTAGGGCTATCAAACCACTTCTTCATCGAACTTGGGGTGGAATTGTGATGCTATTATTCGGTTCATACGGCCCCCCAAACCACGATATATGATTACTAGACATGTCGCGGCGCAAGGCTACGGAAATTTTGAGCACCTGGTGTTGTTTACCGTGCACGCAAATTCAAGTACGCGGGCCTGAAGCATTCTCACGTCCGTCATAAAAACGGTCCCAATGGCCAGCATTCGATCCCACAACGCCGTAACCACTAGACTAGACACCTTGGTGGGTGGCGGGTTGCCGGTGGCGGGGCAGATGCCGTTCATGGGCCACAGTTTTTTGTTGGGTAAGACAATCGGTGTTTCATACATCGGTGAACACCAACAGCTAGGTTCCCGCGAGTGTGACCATGCACTTAATATCAGCTTTCACTTACTTTTACTCTTATTTTTCGTGTGTAATTTTTTACTTTATTTTTTAAATTTAGATTTCTAGAGCACACTGCAGGCCCATTTAGAGGCCCAAGACGGAGTGTATACAAGTACATTGAATCGATGCTTTATACATATTATGCAGTTATGCCCATGCAAAAACAACAAAAAACCACGCATCGTTAGAACAAAATTAGACTGTATATACACACGCATAAAAGTATCAAGCACTGTAATAGCAACAACAACTAAAAAAGCAGCATTAGAATCACTGATAGGAGAGAGAGAGAGAGGAAGCAACAAAAGGGAGAAGGCAAGGTTAACTAGAAAGACATCCGGTTGGCTACGCTACACTGGGGGATTAGGGAAGGGGACAAGAAAGACGAGAAAGAGGGAAGAGAGGGAAAAGAAAAAAGGGTTAGGGAGAGACAGACAGTAATTTCACTGCAGCGTGTAGAACTCTACCGCATGTCAGAGGCGTTCACACAAGCCTGTCTTTTTCAGAAAACGCAGCAGGGCTTTCACTGCCTTGTGGGCTGTCGAGGCATGTGGACGTTGCTGTAATAGCACCTGCACAGAAAGAGGCCGATCATCCAGTTGCTGCATTGCGTTGGCAAGTACTTGTCTATCTGAGGCAAATCGAGGACAATGGCACAGCAGGTGTTCGATATTTTTGTCGGTGCCGCAAACATCGCACGCCGCACTGTCAGTAATTCCGATTAACGTGGTATAAGCTTTCGTTAAAGCAACTCCCAGCCAAAGGCGATAGAGAAGCGAAGCTGCACGTCGATGTAGACCGGGTGGAGGCCGGAGTTGTAGTGAAGGGTCGAGCTCGTGCAGTCTTGTACGTCGTATACGCTTGGTGTGTTCCACTCAGTCAGTGTGAGACTGCGGGCCAGTTGACGAATCTGCCTCGCCGCATCCGCTCTTTAAAGCGGAATCGGAATGCTGTTCGCTTCTTTATGTGACGTGCGAGCAGCATGATCTGCAGAATCATTGCCGCCTATACCACAATGCTCAGGTAACCACCGAAAGATGATGTCGTGGCCTTTTTGTATTAAAAGGTGGTGAAGTTTTAATGTTTGATAGGTCAACTGGTCGTGGCATCCGCGTCGGAGAACTGATATCAGGCACTGTAACGCTTGTTTTGAGTCAGAAAACACAGCCCATTTACCGGGTCTTTCTTCTGAACTGATGAGTTCCAGTGCGTTGCGCAGAGCCTCGAGTTCTGCCGTCGTTGACGTTGTCACATGTGAAGTCTTAAAACACCCAGTTACCCCGTGTTATGGTATAACCACTGCTCCACCTGAACTAGATGGCGTAGTAGAGCCATCCGTGTAAATGTGCCCGTGGTTAATGTAGTTTTGTTCGAGTAGGAATAAACTCAGTTGTTTCAGGGCATGTGTCGGTAAGTCCGATTTTCTCCTCATTCCTGGAATTATTAACTGAACTCCACTGATAGGAAGACGAGAACTAAAATAGGGGGCCTAAATTCACCTATAAGCTATAAAATAGGTGGCAACACAGCAACATAGCACAGCTCTCTAAGCATGCGCAGCTGAATAATATTCGCACAGGGCGAAGACTCTCGGCAGTGGGCTTCGCGGCGAGCGGCCGCCTCCCCTCCACCTATATTTGCTCGTCGTTATTAAGAAATGGAACATTATATACTCGACCTTTCACATCAAACGAGTGGAGGCAGAGAAGCCTAATACGCTCCAAAGTGCTCTCAAGTCAATCATCTTCGAGAGGTGAAAGAATGCCGCAGGGATTGCCAAGGGTAAACAGGGCGCCATGTATAGAACGAGTGCCATCGCTGTTGTATAGAAGTCAGACAGCGCTGCATTGCGAAGACGGCTGCACTGATCGACTTGAGTGACGCAACCACTATTTGCTTTTCAATGTCTGACATCCGGCTAACAGACGGAGTGCAAGACGCCCTACGGATGGGATGGGTCGAGGCGCTGCGCCTTGGTGGGCGAACCCCTAATAGTCCGCTGATGCAGCTCTGCGCGAGAGTCGCATTGCCAGCCCGCGTTAGTGTTCTTTCTTTTTCACGTCCTTATTGTGATTCTGTAGTAGTACCACTATTGTACTTCGCCCCATTTTCAATGTGATGTATGCGTGTTTTCCAGGGAAGGTTTTGAGCGCTTGCTTAAAAAAAAAAACATAAGTGAATCTACACTGTTTAACGATAAGCAAGAGGAGGACTGCGTTGATTAGCAGAACATGGAAGAGGCTTTTGCCCTGCAGTGGGCGTAGTCAGGCAGATGATGATAATACTGACAAGTTTTCTTCAATTGCCGGGCATTTAACGCAGAGTGAGGATGACCCTTTGTTCCCTGCTACAAGAACGTTCAACGCTAAGCTAGCACATAAGTTGCCTGACGGAACATGGAAGACATTCACCCCGCAATGGGCGCTGTCAGGCTGCTGCTGCTGCTAATTATGATAATGATGATCATTATCACCATCATTATCACAAGTTTTCTTCAATAGGCCGGCATATGAACCGACCTGAAGTCGATCCGCAGTGCCCGCCACATAGGTGCGCGGTTTCATACATTACATCAACACCCATTGAAGCTCATGTGTTTACACGCCTATGTGCATTTTAGCATCAAGCTACATATCTGCAGTGAGCTAATATTACCACATAACGCCCAGGACGGCAAGTCGCTCTGTAATGTTTCGGTTGAAAACAGCAACTTCCTGTGACGTGACTGGCATTTGAAGGAGGCACACCACTTTCTGTTGCATGTTCTATTGTTGCCGTGTATACACATTGAGAGTACATGACAGAGCTTGAACAATGTCTTCACTCGTGCCATAAAAAGTGGCTATATCTTTCTTTGTGGATTACAGTGCACTATCATGTTTTTGTTACATTCAGTTTGTATACCTGTTTAAATAGAAAGAGGGAGAGAGCCGGAGAGACTGAGAGAGAATAAGCTGAGAAAAAAAGTGAATGCCTTCTCCATGAATTAAAGCACATAATTCGCTTTGCCTTCTTTTCCCTCCAGCCTCTTTTTCTCGGATGCAGATTACTGCCAATATTACTTTGAATAAGCGGGCATTAGATGCCTTACGCCCTCTCCATGACCAATCTGCATCTTATATATCTTTAATTATGCACATGAAGACGCACCAGGCTGACATGCGGCTGATTGTTATTATCACAAAGTCAAACTTTTAAGTGCAAAAAGTTCACCTTGAGGCCTGCAAGACGATCTTTGCATTGTTATGGGATGATTACGATTATTCTTTGGAATCAACGCGGCCGCTACTTCCATAGAAATCAACGCAGCCGCTGCTACCAGTTCTAAGTCAGCTGTCATTAGTGACAAAATGCATATATATATATATATATATATATATATATATATATATATATATATATATATATATATATATATATATATATATATATACAATGAGATCTAACAGACAGTAATGCCAAGGAATGTACAGGGGAAGTTATTAGAACCAATGGAATGTATATAAGAAGAAAAAAAGTGCATGAAAAAATAATATATTTTTCTATAATATATATATGTATATATATATATATATATATATATATATATATATATATATATATATATATATAACCTAACGGTGTTCAACTTTACATGGGGTCTATATAGGGCTACTCTTCTCACCGGTGGAGAGGGGGGGGTAAGGGGTAGCAAACCCGATAGCCGTTATCTCTCTTTGTTTTGTTCACGTCTACTTTCAGTTCTTCGGCAACCAGAAATGCACAGGGAAGTTGTATATCGGAGTTGTGAAACACATAATGGTGACTTACGAAATCGAAATACCGAGGAAAGTCTCAAACTTAGAAAACTTTCTCTGCATCATGCGAAAGCTTATTATTCTTTCTTCTTTCTTCTTCTTCTTCTTCTTCTTCTTCTTCTTCTTCTTCTTCTTCTTCTTCTTCTTCTTCTTCTTCTTCTTCTTCTCTTCTTCTTCTTCTTCTTCTTCTTCTTCTTCTCCTCCTCCTCCTCCTCCTCCTCTTCTAAACAACGTGCCCGATTCTAGCCTTCGTTAGCGTACGTGGCCACATGGTCTGCCGAAGTCCCCTAGCGGCATGTGCCTCAATCATTTCTTCCATATTTGCTTTTCCGTCCGTATATACCCGAGAAATCGCTTCAGCGTCAGGCAACCAACGAACTATCACATGCAGCTGCTATAGGCAGCGAAAGAGACCACGCCAACAGTATTCCGTGCTCGATCGTGTCTCTCGCACCTTTCAATTCAATTCTGGTCAGCGTGAACTTTTCTTTTTCTGTGAGAAGAAAAAAAACTGGGTCGTTCTCACACCCCGTCACGGAATTTGTGCGTGATGAATTCATTTATCATGTCAGAACACTCCTCGTTGTGAATGAACGGCTATGCAATGCAAAGCGATGTTGCACTTTTGCTTTTCAGACGCATATGTACGAAACGAAAAGAATAGCCGTCGAAGTAGTTTAGCTGCTTTAATATTGCGCCGTTGAGCGCGACGACGCGGGCTCGGTACCGAGTAAAGATGGCTCAACTTGAACGTGTACGCCCTTGTACATCGTTGAACCTCGTTGATGGGTTCCCGCTTAATACGATTTCCTGGCTCTCACGCTCGCAGTTGCGAAAACTAAAAATAACCAGATTCGGTTCTTATGATCCGGGTCGTAGGTTTATACGCTTCAGGCCTTTACTTTCCGCGTTTTTTTTTTTTCGGAAATGTATCAACGAGGTTCTGCTTACTTAGTGCACGTTAAGAAACTCTCTGAAAGGAATACTTTTCAAGCTTTTATCATGCGCTAATAACAACTTGAAAAAGAGATGATGTTGGTAGGAAAGGGGGAAACTTTTTCGTTCATTTTTATGTAAAAAAATAATGAAGGGAAGAAAATATATTCGAAGCTTCTCGATATTACACTCCCCATAATGCTGCTGGAGGAGGAGAAGGAGGACCAAAGTTTAAGCGGAAGGACAGGGAGGTTAGCCAGTTCATAGGCCGGCTGACTACCCTGTGCTGGGGAAAAACGTGAGGGGAATAAAAGATGGTAAAAAGAAATGTTGCGAAGAGAGAGAGAGAAAGATATTACGAAAAAAAAAATAGTGACAGAGGAAAGGCAACATCAAAGAGTATAGGACACTAAAGTCTGTCTCTGAGGCCAGTTGTCCGCAAAAGGTGCAGCAAAGCTTTCAAAGTCTTCTGGGTCAAGGACGGGGTTTGTAAAAGAATAAGGGTGTAATAGATCAGTTGCAGGAGTTTGTAATATTGAAAAAAAAAATCGCATTCACTGAGAAGATGAAAGAAGAAACAGAGATGTCGTGCGGGCTCGCGCGCCGCCTATCAATTACAGATTAGAGTTACACGAAGAGGAATTTCCTGCAACGCTGACGCTGTCCCCTTATAATACACGCACTGCACAGTCCGGTACAGCGATAAATCATTTACATCGCACGCACTACCGCGCACGCGACGTTGAACGAGCACGTGCAGAAACTAGACCGCTGAGCGCCGTAAGGCCTTTCCTAATCTGCGGATAATCTGTCACGGGCGCCTCGAAGGCGAGTCATTAGCCTCAATTCTTGACAGCGCCGCACTTGCTTAATCTTTGTCAGCGTGAGTACAGGTAATACGGAGAGAAGCAACCTATCAAGAGTACAGACGAGAAAGCGGGTCATTGTTGTGACAACAGTATTGATAGAGCAAAGAGATACGGATAAGAGAGTGTGCTCCATACTCCTCCGGCATATTCTGGGCTAGCCAAAAGAGTTAGTGCGGCATCGTTGAAACGGAGTATGTATTTACCGTGTACACTTCGGGCCCTTCTATACGTAGATTAAAAGCTTGAACAGTCGGCAATGAGGTGGACATCACCTGTACCCTTCTTACGTATGCCCCATGACGTATCAATGTGAGCGATCGGGGGAATTCACCTATAAACATAAGCGCCCAGAGCAAAGAGCAGTTCCAGCCTTATGCGGTCTATTCTTAGTCACGACTGCACTGGAAGCTGTATAGCCAGTAACCGGGGTCTACTAAACTCGGTCGTGCATCGAGCGATCACGCAACAAGCAGCAACGAATGCCACCACGTGCTTCCCATAAGTTTATTCGCGAATGGGACCATAGCGAGCGAATAGCCAATAAAATTAATACAGCGCAACGAAAAAAACCTTAAACATGTTGCCTAAATGAATCACGTTAAACAGCAATCGGTTTACCACAAAGAGAGTGAGTTAGGAACAAAGAGTAAACAGAAAATACGGATCTGTGGACAACTAAGCTTGACCGCTAAGATGGCCAGAATATAGTTGCATCTTATTCACGTAATACGCAAATGTTGTAGCTAACAAATTTCCGGTTCCTGACCTTTGAAGGTCGTGTAAGATTGCCTAGGTAAGATACGCAACATTTAATATTGACCTTGCGTTTTCTTAGTGTGCCTCGTGGTGTAAAGCAAGTAAATAATACCGTTGCCTCGCGAAATAAAAAAAACATAAACTATTAGCTGCCTTCTCCCCACAATGAAGTAATCCTGCTCATGCCAGCGTTTTCTACGGGTAGTGGAACATTGCTGAACTCTATACGCGCGCATTGTTTCTAGGACACAGTCCTGAGAAAGAAAAAAATATTAATTTTACCAAGCACTTATATGGCAAGTTTTGTGCGCAGTTTTTTTTATCCTTTGGGTCCCAACCTATTATTGAGAGTGAGTGAGCGAGTGAGTGAGTGTGTTGATGGACATGTGGAAATTAACGTCCAAAAAGCATCATATGATTATGAGAGGCGCCGTAGAGGAAGGCTTCGGAAATTTCGACCACCTGGGGTTCTTTAACGTGCAAATCTGAGCGTGCGTGCGTGTGCGTGTGTGTGTGTGTGTGTGTGTGTGTGTGTGTGAGTGAGTGTGTGTGTGTGTGTGTGCGTGTGTGTGTGTGTGAGTGTGTGTGTGTGAGTGTATGTGTGTGTGTGTGTGTGTGTGTGTGCGTGCGTGTGCGTGTGAGTGTGAGTGTGAGTGTGTGTGTGTGTGCGTGTGTGTGTGTGTGTGTTGGGAAGCTAGTTGAAAATCTTGCATATTAAGTAGCCACAGCAATCTTAGGACGGACGTAAGAAACAACAGTGATGAATTCATATCTTTCGTCCATCTATCTCAAGATTTGCGGCGGCAGCACCTTAATTAGAAGGCTCGCATGATGATATCCTCCCGCCACAGATAAAACGACGACATTCCGCGTCAGTTTGTGATCTTGGTCATGAAAGCAAAATTATCCTCATCAAGTACGCAAAGTTCGCGTCCTGAATAACTCGTGAAGGTCACGGAGAAAAACGATCAGGGAAATGTGAATGGAATGAACAGCGATTGCAGCTACACATACATTTACTTCGAGGCATGCACCAGCGGCACTCGACGGGGTACCTAGGTTCGCTGCATCGTAAGTTGACTGTGCTTGCAAACTGTTAGTTTACTGATAGTCTTCTTCAAGATGAAGGCCATCGGAACGCGCGAAAAGATCCAAACCGCTGTACCACTCCGCCTCGCTTGTTTTCGTAATCATCGATCACACTCGAGTACAATTTGGCGATATTAGAACAGCCATGCCTCACGTCACCGCGATGCGTTGGAGAAGCTCGCTACATTCGCCCGTGCATGGTTGCGCGATTCTTAAATGGCGTTCCTGCGCCTGTGCTAGTCCTTCCAACACATGGCGAGAGGACCACCTCTGCACGAATCCGGCTCTGTGCCAGCTTCTGGAGTGGACGTAACCGATGGTTGTGCGCGTTGCAGCTGATACCTGCTAGGAAGAATTATGACTCCGGAAACTCTGACGTTGTTGCCCTACTGGCAACAGTAGAAGAGAACCTAAACATCAAGGTTTACTGTTGAATGCTATCCCAATGTAACCATGCACCGTGTCAGTGCGAAGCAGCTGTTTGGAACGAAGAGCAACAGAATGGGTTGTCCTTGTTCAAATGCACAGACGAACGACCAATAATATGAAGATGGACGTACAAAGAACGAAGGTCTTGTAGTATAATGGCAGTTGGAAATCAGCTAAGTCATATAATGAGACGCGCACACGAAATCCCTAACTCGGTAGTTACGTTCTCGAATCCACCTAATCAAGCCGTTTCATGGATCACAATTACTTTCATAACTTTTACTAAAGATAACATATGACTTTCGTAAGTAACCTAGCACTATTTACATGACCAACTACATTTCAATGCTTTGAACAGCATTCAGGCACCAAGAAATGCGCTCTAAGGTGAAGCAGTTGCCGTATACCTGCCAGTCTAGAGCCCGAGTACATCCCAGGACCACCTCTGCAACATGCTCGTACCCAAATTGCCGTACACTGATTAATACGGTTTTAATCGACGCTACGAGCTTCGGACCCTGTATGCCTTTCTTCCGGAATGGGGGCGTTCCTAACGGTCGTGCAAGAAGTCGAAGATATAAATGAACCAGAGAGGCCCATAACAGCACCGAACGAGCCAGCAGTGGTCGTTAATCTCTCCGCTTACCGAAGGCGTCTCTTCAGACTATCTCAAAAGCGTTCATGCATGCACTCTAATGTGCGCTACGCCCCGCAGTACAAAACGGGGCCTGCCGTGCGACCTTTAAGCTATTCCCACAGCCAGCGTTGTCCGGGCGGCTCTTCAGATGCCACGGACCCGTAGGTGGCCACTGCCAGGATTCGAGGCCGAGGTATGCGCGATCAATTTGACATGGCCGGCCGCACCCGAGTCAGTGGAGGGGAGATGCAACGCGTAGGAATGAAGTACGACGTAACTTACGGTGTGTAACAGCGGCTAGTGGGCTTCGGCGGTGAGGAAAATAGCAAGAAACGTAGTGAAGTACGCCTCTCCTTTAGTAACTATAGTGGCACCGATGATCTCTTCGTGACTGTGGGGCTCGGGAGACAGCTAATGTTGATAGCAGAATGGTTTGGACGTGATGTCACTGCCTTGGAGAGAGTGTGGCCGCCGTCTTTATGAGCATCGTTTCATCTGCCGCATTGTGATTGATGCATGTATAAATTTAGTCTAAAAGTTGGTTGTATGTAGGGTACGCTCTCTGCCCCGTCTCACTTTTCTTCACATAGTATATATATATTATTTGCTCAAATCAAGTTTACGCATGAATGAATAACAGTCGCCTATATATTTTTGTCACAATGTGGTTGATTGTAACCTGTAGAAGTTATAGAAAAAGGTCAGCGAGCATGGACACGACACACCCAGCTTCTTTTATCGTAGATCTGTGCAAACAAGATCAGCTTTCTGATGTTGTAATGTTTAATTACGGTAACTCTTTTCGGCTCATGCTTTTGATTGTGGCAATAAGGTCACGCTGATGCACTTTAAATGGGAACACTAAACCGCAAGTTTCAAGCCTAAAGTTGATCGTGCAGTCGGCCTAAGTCGTCTTACTTGTTCTCTCTCCACTACACGCTTCTGTTTAGAGCCAATTAGATATCGCTAACTGTAGGCCTACATGCAATTAAACGTTCAGCCCCCGAAAAGCGTCCTCCCTCTAAACGAGACCTTGGTCTTTGCACTTATCGTGTGATGCGAAAAAGTCACCATCCAATACGCTAAGCCATATTTAAGCGTAAGTATATCGGATATTTTCATTCCAGGCACCCACGCTCAGCGATTGACACGTCCGCAAGGAAAATGGTTCGCACGTGACATCCAGGTCTCACCGGGCATTCACGGCATATCTGACTGCTATCGAGCATATTTTGCTTATTTTGCTATGGTGAGAGTGCGCGCCCGGTTTTATTCTTGATATACATTAGTACGGAGAAGAGAACGAGAGAGAGAGAGAGAGAGAGAGAGGGAGGGAGAGATAGCACTTTCTACAATCAACAGACTTTATTTCTACTTACGTTTCCCTTAATCGACCGAAAGCTCAATTCGCCGGTCATATAGGGCCACAAACGGTCATGTAGTTGGCTAGGCATCTTTGCATTTTCTAGTGTGTGTTGCTGATACTGCGAACTGTTAAATGCACGTGCGAATATGCCACTTCTGAATGAAAAGCACTAACCCTTTGATGCCCGAAATTGTGTTTGATCGAAGAACACCAAGTAAACTCTGGTATGCATAACGAAACGATAAAACATGCCATTCATGTTTTGGAAAAAGTTAATGAAGGTTTATAGACGAGCAATGAGTAGTTCCTCCTGAGCAACATTAGGCAGCTATAATGTACTACTTTATAGAATGCCTTCCAGCAGTAGTGGCCTGGAATAGGGTGTAGATGCATGTTGCACAATTAAAGATTGATATTTAATTTTATATAAACTAAAGAGCTGGTTTAAGCCTGCCCTGGAGGACTGGCTTGAGTCGGGTAGTCTCGGGTAGCCTAGAAAAACATTTCGAAGCTATGAAGGAGAAAATACAGTGTCCTTTTACTTCATGCAAACAATCTTTTTTTTAAATTTAATATCGTGTAAATAAAAATGACTCAAATGACGCAAGTGTTTTTGTAAATTTTAAGTTTCTTCCTTTTTTATGCTGGGCTGATCGGCGCGCTTGTTCTGAGAGTGACACAGACGAGGAAGAAGAAGAGGAAATAAGCACTAACCGGGTTCTTCACGATTATTTCTTTCTTTCCCAAACCAAAACATTGAATTTAACAGCTCCGCACAATTTAGATTATTACAATCAACGTTACTAGATACTTTTTTCAGTTTGCAAACTGCGGCGCCGCGAGTGTCACCCTTCCCTGTACCGGTCAAAAAAAATTGCCCGAAGCTTCCCTCGGGGGAACACTGAGGAGGATGCGGAGCATATAATTGGTTAACGGGGTGTTAAAGTGCGACTTACTTGGGTCGATGGCTAAATTGGTTAACGTGGTTGTGAAATGGGGTGTTAAATTGCGACTTACTTGGGTCGATGGCTAAATTGGTTAACGTGGTTGTAGGAGGGGGTGTTAAATGAGTGAACACGTACACACGTATGCGAAAGGGCGGCGCTGGTTGAAGGGACGTCGATCATTGTGTTTGTGGATTCGTTGGAATTCATTTCACCGCGACCTTGGACGTCGACGCGCCGTACAAACCAACCGACGAGCGGCAACTAAGCGAGCGAGCGCCGACCTTGAGTATATATACAGCGCGACCGCGCATGCACTGTCAGCTGTCGAATGTTCGAGAAGGGGGAGAAGCGCAACGGCGCATGCGCGCGCGTCAGCTGCCGATGTTCTCGAAGCGCGACGGCGCATGCGCGCGCGTCAGCTGCCGATGTTCTCGAA
Organism: Rhipicephalus microplus; assembly: GCF_043290135.1. Classification (NCBI taxonomy): domain Eukaryota; kingdom Metazoa; phylum Arthropoda; class Arachnida; order Ixodida; family Ixodidae; genus Rhipicephalus; species Rhipicephalus microplus. Next base: position 93,606,405 of record NC_134704.1, read on the forward strand.
GCGTGACGGCGCATGCGCGCTACATTATACAGCTAGCGAATGTTCGTGAAGAGGAGAAGCGCACGCGGTGTGTAGAGGAGGAAGGGTGCACAGTTGGTGGAGGAGTGAAGCGCGCGCGGTGTGTAGATGAGGAAGGGATGCACAGATGGTGGAAGAAGGAGGAGGAAGCTTGCGGACGGCGCCGCACTACAAACCTCGAGTATTAAATGAGGCACTGCGCCGTGCTCCCGACCGGGTTGCAGAAATTAGGTGCCTTTTCTCATCTTCTAACCACTACCACCACCTATTAGATGCTCCGCATCTAAAAGCCGCAAGCGCGCCCCCTCTCGGCGGTGCCCGGACCCACGCCGGCGGAGTTACTGCAGTTGTGTTCTTATGCCGGGTGCTGCTTTGTTGCTTTCAAGTGTGCTTCGTAGTCATCGCTGTCACTGAGTCCCAGGAAGATTTATCTCGACGACGTAACTCGCGTAGTGTGTGCTCTGGCTGCAACTTACTACGGTAGCGATCAACGTGGTGCCCGGCGTGGCACCGACGCTGTCAGCGTTGGCGTGATCTGCATGGTGCCGGGTGTTTTTTAATGTCTTCAACTCATTCATCACTTTCCCTGTGAGCTACACAGCTCACATGTGTCATGTGACGGTTCTTGAATGTGAGAAAACATGCCTCGCTGCTTTGTGACTGGTTGCCGAAGTGGGTACGATTCGACGAAATCCGCGGCCGAAAAGAGACATTTTTTCAAGCTTCCCGCTGACGAGGTGCGCCTTCAACTGTGGCGACGGGCTATACCGAGATCGGATACATTTAGACTTAATGCTGTGGCCCACTGTCAATGTTTTTTTCTATACATAGGCAATCGAATTTTAAAGAACAGGAACGCAAAAGAGCTGTATGAACAGAAGTCCCGCAAGATTCGGGCATCGCGCTCACGTCTCTGCCGTGTGGCATCGCCTTAGCGGCTCAACTGGTGATTTACTTGCACACTCGTAATAACCTTCGCTCACCCTCTCGGGAAATAACTCCCATTACACAAAATTAACCGCGTAAATTCCGTTTAACATTGCGCGAAGGCTCCGTTACGATGCGGCGACCGGTCAAATGGCGTCGGAAGCGCCACCTAGAGAGCGGGAAACGAAGGGGGCCGCGTTTCGCCGCCGCATCCCGGCGGAGTTTGCAAACTGAGGTAATCTAGTAACGTTGATTACAATCGCATATCCCCATATCTGCTTGTACTCCCATAAATACCCAATGTTGCTCGTGAGCAACAACCCCATTTGGTATCAAAATTTCTGAGGTGTAACTTGCAACCACACTAATTAGCGTGCTCACAAATGTTCTACAACGCCTGAAGCACACTTGAAATGAATCCCTTGAAATGAAGTTTCTGGCGTTTCAATGCCTGCAACAACGCCTGAAATGAAATTTCTGTTCAGGTATTTGGATAGTGTCAGTCAGCGGTATACCAACTTTAGTTGTACCTTGCATATGTACTGGGAATTTTCAGACACATCAGACGAACGAATTTTCGTTTCGTCTGCACCTATATATACGCAAATTAGCTGTAAAGAGTTTTTTTTATGAATACGCACCAACCTCTCGCTACAGTTCTATGCTATAGTTGCGCGCTGTTCCACTTATGTGCCCCTGTTTTCTCAACATGGCTCTCGCGCGAGTTTTTCGTGAACATTCCGACTCTCACAATGCTTCGCGTGCTTCCCTAGTTGTGTACAATGTTGCCACTACGTCGAAGCAACCCACTCAATGTCGCGGTGGTGTTATCGCATCATTTGGTGCTAGGGTTCTTTGGCCTCTGGTGCACCAAAGTCGCGCGTCATTTCTATTACACTCCTCGCATGTCGAGGTCGTTTCACGGTGCCTGCATGCGTTCAGCGCCACCGCGTGACTGCGCGCCTCGCGGATAATGACTTGAGTTGAACCGAGATCGAAGTCTAACCGACACGCCGAGAAGCGTTCTTCGACGCTCGCTCGCTTGCTGCAGCCGCCGTCCTGTATACGCTATACGTTCCAATACACCCGCCACCGTGGGAGCGGCAACGACCTCGAATGCGTGGCTCACGTCGCCGTCAGAGCGAGTCGAATTACGAAGGGAATACTTCTCGCTCTCCTGCTTTGCGTTCTTCCAATGTGTGCGCTTCTGTTTGTGCGTGCACGTATTGTGTGTCTGCCTGTTGCAGGGGCGTAGCCAGAAAGCTTTTTTTTCGGGGTGTGGTTCAACCGATGTTCGTGTATGTTTGTGCGTGTGTTTGTGTCTCTGCACGTACTCATGCAAAATTGAAAACTTTAGAAGGAGAAGTTATTACTACGCCTGGGTGATCACCACTTCCCCAACAACTGGGTCGGCACCCCACCCTATATCCCTCCAGTGCCTGTTGCTGCTCTCCTATCACCAATTGGGACAAATGAGAGGGACCACTGTGAGTGCAAAAAAAACCTATTTATACTGTCGTGTGGTTCCTAATGATAGCAACTACTAAAAAGACAGCAGTCAGGACAGCACCCCTCCTCGTCGGTTCTACTTCAAGTGACCCTCCACCAACTTTCCACCCCCACCCCCCCCCCCAAAAAAAAATGAAAAGAAAAAAAAATGGCTGAATCTGGCCCCGGGCTACACCAACGATGTTCCCATCAAAGACATGATACAGGGGCGAAGCGCGCAGTAGCCATGGTAGCATGGCTATACTACGCTAGTGATGTGTTGTATATGCCCACTTGTGTGCGCGGTTTTTCAGAGAGCAGGAAGACGCACCGTCGTGCAGAAAGCAAATACAGAATGAAGCAACTTCTGGGTCATTGCATAAGATCTCAGCAAGCACACAGCTTAATTTGTAAGAGAAATACGCTAGTCAGGTTCAAGCGAATATACTGAGTGTGGAGGGTTTGTTGTCACAATCGGTCTTCCATGATCGCATCTTGCTTCTGTGCAAAATTTAAACGCACTGAATTGTAGTCAAAGTCAGCGTCATGAGGGGGCCCTTTCGCCCCCTCCCCCCCTACAGTTTGTTCCGTCGGCTAAACGTCTGCTAGGCATATAGTGATGTGCCCCAGAAACCTCGCTTAGATGTGGTCAGAAACCTTTTACCAGCAACAACTTTTTTTTTTGGCCACCTTTAAAGCAAGGTTACCTTGAATTTTATGAATAAAATCGAAGAATTTAGTAATCGATTGATAAGTATCGTTTTGAGGGTCGCTAAAGCTTTTCTTTTTATTTTTCTCTATAATACACCCGTGTCTTTTCGTTTTTATGCTCAAAACGAATTGTTGTATTGAGCGTACGGTAAAAAAATCGCGTTCGTTAAAGAAAAATAAGTCGTAAATTTGTGAGAAGAAACTAAGGCAGTGCTTCAAAAATATTTGTCATCATTTATAATTAATTTTTAGGCCACACTTTCAGTCCCGTGGAGCGCCCTGTCTCACTACTACCGAGGAGCTATTTGTTATTATTGTTATGCCCTTACATGGCTCCATATTTCTCGTTATAGTCGATTTAAGGTAATCAATAGCACAGCAGTTATATGGTCGAAAGTTTATTTTCAATAACTGTACAGTCGGACACGGAGGTGACCTTCAATTTCAATGTAGCCTACGAAGGAAACCCAATGAGGCCTGCGTATAGGCGATGCTTGTGCATGTCCCAGCATGCGTCGAACACACACTGTACTGTATAGTGGGTATAGTCGCAGCCGTGAGCAGGGGTCACTCGGAGCCAACGAACCGGGGAGGCCCGAGACACCGACGGTCGCTGAGCTCTGGACAGCGGCAGCGAGCGACGCTCGCAGGTGGCTGAGGGTGACCAATGGCCATCCCTTTCCCTATGCGGCTCCCCCTAGTATGCCGCTGTTGCTGGAGCTGCTGCTAATTGCGCGGCCGAGACAATGCGCTGCCTTCGCGACGTCACCGACGGCGGGCGATGAAGGAGCTGTTCCGCGCTGTTCCATCTCGGGTCGCGTGCCGGCGACAGGAAATGGGCAGACCCGTCCCTCCTCCGCGTGTGTGCACTCTTCTTTTAAGCATAGCATTGCTTCTTGTTTTCTTCGCTGCCCAGCTGGCAACAATATTTCTTTAATGCTGCTGTAGTACTGTACTTTTTCTTGGCAACAAAGCGAATGCTCCGTAGCCTATACTCACGCATTTCCTACCACTAACAAACGTAGATCCCAGAATCGTGTCTGTATTTGCTGTATGAGGTTTGGCGAATTCTCCTTTATTTTCTACATGGACCTCGCTGAGAAAGAATGCTGCTTACACCTGTGAGATTTTTTGCTTTTGTTTTACTTGATGCGCTGCCCCTTCTACTTTTGCACGCGTGAGAATGTTGCACCTCTTACATGTCTACACCAATATGAAACACTATAGTTGCGTGCAGCCGTAACTTTCCCCCATGCATTCAACCGCAGGACGAAACATGTGCCACAAAGGACCATGGCCTTACTCTTACGACTAGAAACTGTCAGGTTGAACACTCTCACTGCAGTCGTAGGATAAAGAAAACGCCTCATATTTGTAGCCAAGGCCAAATAGACAACGATCTCATCTGGAAGGTGAGGTGGATTGCAGATATGCTGGTGCCCCTAGCGAGGTCTTTCTGTCGGCATCGGCCTCAAAATCTTTCGGAAACTGACCGTGCGTTCAGAGAATTAGTTAACGGTAAACAAAATGTCATGACCCAAGCTCCCATGACCGAATCCCAACCTCCCTTCACCGGAATCGAATCCAGGCTACGCACGTGATGTCCCACAAAAGATCAGAATGCCTTGGTGTTTACGACTTACATCACCTAAAGATAAGAATTTTGCGCTGAAATATAGCGTCAACCACTCCTCGGATTAATACTGATTGGTCGTGACAGCGTACGCAAAAGTATGATTGCAGTTGGCTAGCCACCATGTGCACTAAATGCTCCTCCTTCTAACGCGCTCGGTGTAGTTACCGTGACGTCGCTTACTAAGACACCCCTAAACACGCCGGTCGTTTGGATCAAACGGAAGGTTGTCATTTCATTCATCATTTACGAAACTGTTCGTTTTACTGCAACGTGGCTGCCTCAGCGTGAAACAGAAATGTACGGGTCATAGGCCACGAAAGGCTGAGACGAGCCCTTCGGCGGCAAGCGCTAAACACAAACCAAAGGAAACCTGTCAGAAGGTTCCGTTGGGGCCCTTTCGTATTACGAATCTCTCTCGAGAAGGGTGATCGTAGCTTCTTGACGGATAGTGCATAGCACTTCGAATGTGGCGAACCTTCATGGAGCAACAAACGAGACGGATCTGAAGATGGGAGTTGAAATTTCATAGATATCCATCATGACCACCTCCGCGTTGAAGACGGACTCGCCGCTGCGGCTGAAGCATCTCCCTGTCTGCTGACGCGCATACGTGCCAACGGAATATCACGTTGTGGCACCAATGGGACTAACACGAACAAGCCGCACCTTTGAATTCGCAGCGGGCAAAGTATTGGGCGAGGTGTGAAGAATGAAGACCCTCGTAAGCGTTCGCCGTAAATGGCAACGCCGGTATACAGCCGACGTCGATCTGACCCCCGGGGCTTCGTACACCGGCACAACGCGCTGTGGTTGGACCCTCGCCTGTGTTGTTACGAAGCGGGCATATATGCTTGGGCCATCTCGAAGCCTTCTACCCTCCTTCTCACCACACCATCTCCGCCCACTTAAATCTGGCTGGAATGAAAGGCTTATTGAATTTTGAGTGCCTGCGCCCTCCTTTGATTCACTGCATGTAGACTTGCCTCGGGCGTTGTGCATAATACCACGCTTAACCATCCGTCAGTGCTCCGCGGGTTGTTTATAATGTACACTGGCTTCGCGCTAGCACATATGCAATTATAGGCAGTGGCTGCCAGGGTACGTGTGTGTTGTTGTTCTAATAGGTGTTCGTGAGTAAATGAAACACGTTTTAGGAATGGTTCCACCCATCACCAACACACATTCATTGTACTACATTCCTGTAATTTGTATAGCGCCGACCACTAATGCAAATCTTGGGCAGCAGTTTTTGCTGCAGCGGGTAGTCTATTTTGCAGTCACTTTTCTCTTGCTCTTTCGGCATGCAGTTCCCATTAGGCGTTCTCTCTGGTTTTGCAGGGTGAACAGACGATTCACCTCGGTAAGACGAAAACGGCTCAAGAGTTGGCGCGTTAAACGCAGGCGTGGCAGTGAAATGGGTCACCGCACTGCACGCGGAATCGTTAGAGGTGTAGGCCGAGGTTACTTGTGCTGTAGTTGGCCTCGCATGGGTGATTACGAAGCCAAATTTTCTTTCACGATCCTTAATGCGAAGTAGCTGTGTAATATGACTTGTGGTTGTGCATGACTGCGCACTCACCACTTCATTGAATCGAGTAAAGCTTTAATGATTTTGGGTCGCGTACCCCTTACCCGGTGCCACGCCTAAGTAAAAAAATATTTACGTTATTGTATCACATTTTAGAGACCCCGAAGGGACGAACCCATATGTGCTCATTTTTTACCGTCATTCACCGTTCCTTTTCTTTTCCATTCCAGTTTTCTTACAATAGCTTTCTTTCTCATTGCGTGTTTCATCCGGTGATGGCATCATATCCTGGTTTTGGCACGTGAAACCACAGATACTTTTTTATTATTCTTTTTTTCTCTGTCTGCTTATATTTTTCTTCCTGTCGTTTCACCCTTTTGTAGCTCGCTACCGTCACTTGAGAGTCATTACTGGTCCTAACCATTCCCTTGTTCATTTTTTGAAGAACAGTGGTGTGTATAGTCTGAGTTGCCCAACTTCTGTGACCCATAAATTTTAATGATTCTGTTCACTTATTTACAGGATACCTGCGTTGCCTCGAAAGCGTTGTCGCGTGATACAGTTTCGCAATGATGAGATCGCAAGGTGATCGCACATTGCAATGATGATAGGTTTCTGGTGACCATGCACTTTACGGGGCCGGCTATAACCCATTCTCTGGTAAAATAAAAGGTGTTTACTAGAAACTTGACAGTAGGAAAGCTTTCGCAAGCGATCAATTGTGAGAACGCCGTATCTCTCAACTAGTTATACACTTCACGAGGGTGCTTTCATACCTGGCAATAACCGGCAAGGCCAAAGTAACACTGACTCTAAGCATCCCGGTGGAATCCAAAAACGAACGAGCTTTAATTAACCACGACCTGATTGTATCTTAATAGCCCATAGTAGCGCATGCAGGTTTGCATGTACAGAGAAATTGGCTGCACGGCCTCGAATTCAGCCTTGATAAAAGGTACAAGTCAAAAATGCTCTCGGTAAGAAACCGGCGAAGGCACCTATTTCCTTCTACGCTCAGCTTCCTGCTTGCATCGCTTTACGGCATCTGCGAGTTAACCCCGCCCGCACATGCGAGACTATAGAGTATCCCGGAAGTATATAATATACCGCCCGGACTTTTCAATGCGCGCCTCACAAGCCATTCTAGTGTCTACTCCCACAATCGTAACTCACTTTTCAACTGTACAAAGCCTCCTGCTGTTCGCTTAATAGACAGTAATACTTTTTTCGGGCAGCGCGCAGCTTCTCCGGGTGCAACAGGCCCAGCAGCACGCTCATTATTATTCTGCACTGTCTTTTTTCCTTGTGAACTCGCAGTCCACTGCCCATACAACCCACGTATATAGTGCAGCGGCCGTGCCGGAACTCATCCTAGCGCATTTATATGCAGTGTACGGATACAATGGGAGCTGCAGACTGACCCTCCCTTTCGATTTCTGACAGCCGCCATAACAGCCTTGAAAGAGTTTCCTCACTTTACAATAGGAGGGCGCGAACTACAGGACATTTTCTTCTACGACAGCACAAACACTGAATTTACGGAGGCTACACACTGTACACACTGATCGTCAAGCCACAACACCACACACTGATAGTAAAGCCAGGCGGAAGCCTTGGACGCCTCATCATCGCGCACCGTCGGCGTCGGAGGTGCCAGCACGAGTCATGCAGAAAAAATATCCTGCGATGACGTCCTTTCGTAACGTCATCATTTCGTCACAGGCCACCAAAATTTGTTATGTCGTTATTGGGTTACGTCTCGTGATGAAACATGGTGACGTACTCACATGACATCATCACTTTGTCAAAGGTGGGCTCATCACGGAGGCTATGCAAAACCACATGAGGTGCAAAAGGCTAGCCGTTCCGTTATTCATGGAGGCAGGACAAATCCACGTAGGGTGCGGAAAGCTTTCGGGGAAGATCAATGCAATCCACTGGGAAAAAATTGGCAGATCCCACGTAATGTGGGCATCGATTATATGCGAAGCACGAATGGGAAAGGTTGATATGTCATTTTAAAATCAACATAACGTTACCAGGGGGGGGGGGGGTAAATATGCCGTACATGACACCCGCGTCATGATTAGCATGTTTGCATATGTCGTTTACCTTCGTCATCTATTAATGTCATGTGATACCAAATTTAGTATATGTGGAGCTAGCGAAACGGCCACGAGCACGCTATGAGCCTGGTATGTTGTCATGTTCTCACATGACACTCATGTCTTGATTATCATGTTTGCACCAGTCACATACCTTCGCCATCCATTGGCGTCACGTAATACAAAATTTGGCATGTGTGAAGCTAGAGAAACGGCCGTGAGCGCATCGTGAGTGTGGCATGTAGTCATGTTGTAACATGACACGCATGTCATGATTATCATGTTTTTATGTATCATTTACCTATGTCGTCCGTTGACGTCGCGTAATACCGAGTATGCTACATGTGTAACTAGCGAAACGGCCGCGAGCACATCATGTGCGTAGCATGTAGTCATGTTGTTACATGACACGCATCTCATGTTTATCACGTTTGCACCAGCATCATACGTTCATCATCGATTCACGTCCCTTAATACAAAATCTGTTATAAGTGAACCTAGCGAAATGGCCGCCAGCGCCTCATTAGCGTGGCATGTAGTCATGTTGTTACATGACACGCCTCTCATGATTTTCATGTTCGCACCATTCACATACCTTCGTTATCTATTCACGTACCGTAATACGAAATTTGGTATATGTGACGCTAGCGAAACAGCCGTGAGCGCATCATGAGCTTGGCATGTAGTCATGTTGTTACATGACACGCATGTCATGATTTTCATGTGAGGGTCTGCCGCTTGTGTTCGCCATGCAATCAAGTCATACCATACCAGTTTTGCAACATGCCACGTGAACGAAACCATCGCAAGAGCTGCAGGACTATGAAATGTAAATCATGATATTCATGACATCCATGTCATGATTTTTATGTTATGACTTGTCAACTATGTTCTTCATACAGTCATTTTATGCCATACCATGTTTGGTATCGATACCATTATCGAAACGGGTAGAAGAGATAAATGTCCGCGGCTAGACAGACAGACAGACAGATAAATAGATAGATAGATAGATAGATAGATAGATAGATAGATAGATAGATAGATAGATAGATAGATAGATAGATAGATAGATAGATAGATAGATAGATAGATAGATAGATGGATAGATAGATAGATAGATAGATGTCGCCAACGTTCACTAAAAAACGCTTCGCATTTTAAAAAAAGGAATGTGGATTTTGCTTTTCAGTTGTCTCAGTGAAGCGCATGAGAGGCTATGTGACATTTTCAGCGATAGTCAACCTTGTTTATTTAAGCATGGCTCATTTCAGGAGTATGCTATGCATGCTTGGAAAGACATGCAGGCTTATATACTAGGGCTGACAAGATATGTCTGGACCGGGAGGAGCGAAGGCTCCATGAACGAACCTTGCAGCCAGGAGGAGGGCAAGCAAACCCTTGACAAAACCAGCCTTTTTTAGGAGTGAAGCTCCTCAAGCCCGCACCCCACTGTCACCGAATATCCTTGCGTCGGGCAAGCGCGCCGAGCAAAACCACAGGTTCGGGCTCCAGATGCAGCGGCAGCACAGGCGCGGCGGCAGACGGCTCGCGCTGCGCCACGAGCGCCGTACACGCACTCACTAAGTCGCTGCCGCCATCGAGTGCAGCAGACGCTCTCCTCAACCGCTCCCCACCCTACCGCCTTCACGAAAGCCAGCTGCGAGACCATGCGCATAGACGTTGGCGTCCCATTTCTGAAGAGCTTCGCTCATTGGTTGCATTCATGCACAAAACTGCCAGTTCTTTGTTTACTGACTCTCATGAAGGGGATGTCGGCGCACGAATCAAAGCGCTGACTATTACTTAGCTCTTTAATGTGTCCATTGTAGGACACAAGAAAGACGCAAACAGCAGCACTTGACTGAGCCTGCTTTGCTCTGCGTATACTGTTTTGTGACGCTTACCATGACGCCTAAATTACCATTACACCTAACATGACACTTGAGAAGGTGCAAATTTGTTTGCCATAAAGGTGTTTGCCATAAATACGTGTCAAAAGCAGTGAGAAGACGCCGTCGTCTCCTTGATACAGTGTACAGTACCCATTGCACAGAACGATGATTGATTTGATTGATTTGTGGGGTTTAACGTCCCAAAACCACTATATGAATGAGAGACGCCGTAGTGAAGGGCTCCGGAAATTTCGACCACCTGAGGTTCTTAAACGTGCACCCAAATCTAAGTACACAGGCCTACAACATTTCCGCCTCCATCGGAAATGCAGCCGCCACAGGTGGGATTTGATCCCGCGACCTGCGGGTCAGCAGCCGACTATATTAGCCACTAAACCACCATGGCGGGGCGATTGCACAGAACGTCCATCGCAGAAAGAGCTTTTGCCCGTGGTAGAAGGGACAGCCAACTTTTGTTCACATTACATGGAAATGTCAATGAAGGCCACCCGAAATAACACGCCTCAGACTCCGGCACGAAAATTCTGGATGAAGCAGTGGGAGACCTTGCTCGCCAGCGAGGAAAAGAAGGCCCACGTTTCGCTCCTGGACCACGCATGGAGGGCTGCTGGAGCCAGCGGAGCCCTGTATTAGGTATCCCGTTTAGCTGCTTCTCAAACCCTTGTTCCTATCTTTACCTTGAGCAAACATTTTTAATTCCATTCCTGAGCCACTTGCGACTTGCTTTGCTGTGACAGGTGATGACAGGAGACATCAGGACGGACTACAATGACGTGAGACGCCCAATTCCCTTGCGCGTAAGGCGATTCGTCCATAAAAGAGCAATTCTAATCCAGCTACCGTGGCTTTAAAAAAGGTCACTTTACTACAAACATCGCTGACAAATTATTACGGAGGAAAACAAAATGGGAGGAATCCTCACGTAAAAATCTTGAAACCTAGCCACAAGAATGAAAGAAAGGAAGAAAGAAAGAAAAAAAGAAACTGGAGCAGCATACTGGGAATGGTGATCAGCGCATGGAGATTAAGAAGTGTAGGGTGTCTGATAAGGTTGGCATGTGATCGCTGGGTACATTAAATTCTATTTATTTGTCCCCCTGAAAACAGCAAAAAAGAAAACGCTACTGGAGCATCATGGGAAGTTTGACACGAATGCGAGGAGCTAGCGGCTTCAAAGGATGTTGGCTTGTGGACGCTAAGCGTGCTTCTTTTCATCTTTTTATTTTCTGCATTGCTCGTTTGATATCAAGGTCCGCGAGCTCCGGCGCCAGCGTATAGCTCTCCCTGATCGGTGGCCCGTCCTCGTACTCCTTCGATCGTGTCCCCCATCTCCCCTTCTCTTTACTTTCTTTATGCCACTCCTGTGCGTCGAATTCTACCTCTTCTTCTCCTTTCCACATTTATTTTTATCAAAAGAGGATTTATTTTTCTTCAATCCTCCTTGTTTTTATCCCCTTGCCCCTCCCCCACAAGGAGCTTAGCTATGTCGCCACATCATCATCAGCCTGACTACGTCCACTGCAGGACAAAGGCCTTTCCCATGTTCCGCCAGGTCCTGTGCTTGCTGCTGCCAATTTATACCCGCAAACTTCTTAATCTCATCTGCCCTCCTAACCTTCCGTCTCCCCCTAACCCGCTTGCCTTCTCAGAGAATCCAGTCAGTTACCCTTAATGACCAGCGGTTATCCTGTCTACGCGCTACATGCCCGGCCCATGTCCATTTTCTCTTCTTGATTGGACATGGGCCGGGCATGTAGCGCGTAGGCAGGACAGGAATTTCTGTTGCCACATTAGGCGGACAGCAATTCGCTCTTTTTTCCTTTTCTTCAAGAACCACTCACCCACTCCATGCAGATGATTCCAAAATGGCGGCACAGGACAGAAAGAAATATGCACAGAAACCATCAAGCGCCCACAATTTTGCTATGAGATTGCTGCTTGTTTCGGGGTCTCTTTGCCTTATAAGAACAATAGTTCAACAAATACACTTTCGGAAAGAATACAACGCTGATGTTATAGCTGACATAAAGTTATCACAATCTTTCGCTGCTATCTGATCCAAAGAAAGCAGTCCCAACCAGGACAGCGGTTCAGGCTACACTTTGAGTCATAGAAAACATTGATGGCTCGACGAGTCGCAATATTACTTCCCTGAAATATTCAGCGTTGTGCTCCTATCTACTCGAAATCGTTAACCACTTTTTCTAAACACACCACGTGGTGTTAGCTTATCAGTAGTGTTAGCATACTCGATGAAGCGCTAAGAACGTTGTACCTTCTTAGGCCCACGGGACGGCTTTCTGCTCTCCTATAGTAGAGTACATCGTACTCTAAATCGTTAACAATTTTTTCTACACACACCACGTGGTTTGTTGCACCAGGGTCACATCAAGTATGAGACTTCATGCTCTCCCATAGTGGAGTACCAAGTACTCTAAATCGATACCCATTGTTTCTAAACACACGTACTCTAAATTGTTAAACACTTTTTCTCTAAAGAAACATCTTTTGTCCATGCAACTGAACTTTGTCGTAAACGTATGTCTGGTCTCTCTCTTTGTCCATGGTATAACGTTTTCTGAACGCAACCTATGATAGAATAAGTTTTTTTTTTTTTGCATGCATAAAAATGACTCAGGCCTATAGACACCGTCAGTCGAGTTTCCCAGTTTGACTTTAGCGCCAGAATACATAGCCTAGCGGATAAAAAAAAGCAACCTTGAAACGGCTTCGATGAAAATGGAACGCGACACGCGCGTCTCGCGCCCTGTAGCTGTCGGCGGATTGTGGCGGGGATACATGGGGGACGCTCGCATGCATCTATTTTCTGCGTGCCCCTAATGGCGAATGTCAAAAACTTTGAGACTGGGCAGTGTGAGAAACGCAGCTCCCTCAGGTCAGTGTGCTTTTTTTAATCCTCCTTGGAAACAACCAGCAGCTCGATACTTCCAGAGCGCCACTGAAGCACACAGAAGGGCGTTCAAAAAACTCCCAAGCATTTACCGGAGGGTGAACATGGTTAAGTGCGAATGCACGGGGTGATGCTATGAGGGGGAGTAAAGTTAAAATCCGTTGGCATTCGCCGTTGAGTTAACGTAAACTCCCCCGTGTGGTCACATTGCGATTCCCAAAAACCATTAGACCCTCTCGGGAAATCTTGGTGAGTTTACGCGTATATGTGAGAGTAAATTCGCACTATAATGATGTTTATGTCCACGGTTCGCTTCGCCCGCTTGCGCTCGGCATCACGGGCCCTTAGCCACGCTGCCTTGTCTTCAACCGACGCGACATCTTCAACGACGCGTGCAATGCTCGCATTCGATTGCGTTGTACTCGTTGTGTGAGGTATCGCAGTTGAGGTTGATGCCTGCGATGAATCCATACCTATGACGACTTGCCGATCTTGAGCAGGTCGTGGCGCGGGCGCGCGCAGCCACGGAGCAGAGGGCGGAGCGCGTGCAATCAATCACGTGGTGTGTGACGTCGCTGCGCCGTTGCTACAGACGCTCCTCTCCGCTTCTCGCACCGTTGCTAGGAGAGAGGAGGAGGCGCACTGCAGACGGCGGATTCAGGGACGCTTATAAAGTGCATTCGCACTTAAAAGAAGACACAAGCGTGAAATAACAACTGTTACAATTATCGCGTATTTGTCTTCGAGCTACGCGCAGCAAGCGTCAACTACGCAGAACCAAACGTTCTTAGGTATCAGATGCGAAACACGTTGTGGTCGATTAAACCCAGTATGCGTGCGGCGTGTCCACCCTTACTGTGCATGCGTGTTCCTTCCCCCTCATTCTCCTCTCCTACGCTCACATGCGATCGTTCTGCGAGCATGGTAATTGTGGATAGTACACAGATTTGAATAGTCTCCGTGCTTGCACGTGGTGAACGCACTTGTGACTTTGTTAATTGCCGTGTTTAGTTTTTTTTAACGAATCAACAAACCGTTTTGAACTTTGTTACATGATTTTAAATAATAAGCCTATAGCATTAGAGTGGTTCAACTGCCGAACATTTGCCGATTGTTGTTTCGTGACAAAGCAGCCTCAAGCCACGCCAAGTCAAACGGAGTATAAAGTACGAAGACTAGGAAAACTCGTGTACTAACCCTCATACTCATGTTCGCATAAGCGCCATGCGTTGTAGCTTCCATAGACACTAGCTCCAGAGTTCCCTTTAGTGTATTACTGGGAACGTCTATGCTCTCGCCCGTCGCCTACGCTTCACGTGTGCTTTGCAGTCACATGGGACGGAACCCATCAGGTAGTATCTCATGACGGAAATCATATCAAGTAATTTTCTTTAGTTGTGTGCAGATCCGTGGGCCAGTGCCTTGCATTCCTGGTGTTCACAATGTTGGCGGTCACGCAGGCTCTGCAAAAGATACGTTTTTGAGTTAGCGTGACGCCGTTCACGGTTCTATGCAGGCAACCAATGAGGAATCGTCACTGCAGTGCTGCATGCGCTGACTTTAAGAGCGCTGTGATGTGGTGGCGACACTGCTTCAAGATACAAAGAAGTACCACAAAGGAACAAATGTGACAGATGTATGATATTGGAGAGGGAAACAAGTCCATCGCATCTCCGGAGGAAAGTGCTTTGACGCTTGTGTGAAGGAAACAGTGCTACCCGTCATGTAGCGTCACATCATGACCACCCCGTGAACTATAGGGTAGACCGACGGCTCCCGTTCACAAGCGCGTTTGCACTGGCATTGAAAGAAATAAACTAAATATTCGTGTAGCTCATGCTACAAATTTGTTTCCTCTTCCAATGCCTTTTTTTATTATTTTCAATGCCAGTGCAAACGCTCATTGCTCAATAGGCACCATTCAGTCGTGTTTTCCAGCCTGACTACAGCGCCAGAATACATAGCCCAGCGGATAAAAAAAAAGAAACCTTGAAACGGCATTGGTGAAAATGGAACCCGACGCGAGCGTCTGGCGCCCTGCATTTGTCGGTAGATTGTGCCCGGGATACATAGGGGACGAGAGCACGTGTCTCTTTTCTGCTCCTCACCCTATAAACTAGGCAGCTTCGGAACACCTCAAGGGTCAGTGCTCTCTCCAATCCTTTTTAACCTGGCTATGCTACCTATACCCAATGCTCTTCAACGTATCCCTGACTTGAACTTCTCCATCTATGCCGATGATATCACCTTATGGGTGAAAGGAGGCTCAGATAGACACATTCAAGACACTCTACAAACAGCTGTAGATGCAATAGCAGCACTAACATCTCAGATGAATCTCTACTGTACCCCAACTAAATCATAGTTACACCTTCTACCAACTCATCGTCGGAACAAACACGTTCCAATGATCGAAGTTCACATAAATGGGTGCCTCATTCTTACAGTATCACGCATCCGTGTGCTAGGTTTATTTATCCAAAACAACCGAATTAATACGTACACACTCGAAGCTTTCCGCAATACCATTGAAAACACACTAAGAATGATAGGAAGAATCTCAGGGAAAAATGGAGGGCTCCGAGAGTCAGAGTTACTTCGTGTAATACAAGCTTTTGTGATTAGTAAAATCACATATACCCTTCCTTACCTTCACCTTAAATTAGCAGAGGAGGAATCGGTAAACACCCTCCTCCGCAGAGTTTACGAATACGCGCTAGGCATTGGAATCATACCTCTAACGCACTACTCCACCAAACAGGAGTCATCCTATGTTAAATCCGTGAAGCCTATTTAACAGCTCAATACGCAAGGCTCGCGACCACTAGCGCAGGTCGCCACATTTTATCGTCTACCCGAATTACCTTCACCTCACTCACCAATGCTAACTACAACATTCCCCAAAACATACACAAACAATTACTCATACCGCCACTTCCTAAAAACATGCATCCAACATATCATACTAAGCGCCGAATCCAAAGAGCAAAAGCTCTTCAGAAAAAATTGCATGGAGCTAATGACGTGCTCTACGTTGATGCGGCAGAATACCCATCATCCTCATCCTATGCCCTCTCTGCTGTCGACTATAACGGCAAGGCGCTCACAACGGCATCCATCACTGTCAACTCTTCGGAGGAGGCAGAGGAGGCAGAGGAGGCTGCCATCGCTTTAGGTCTATCCATCCCCAATATCACTATGATTGTGGCTCCAAAACTGCCATACGAAACTTCAGCGCAGGTAGCATCTCATCAACTGCCCTTTCAATTCTTAAGAAACATCCTCCCACGCAAGACGTTGCTCTCATTAGGACGCCCGCGCATGCGGGGTTGAGTGGCAGTGAGGCGGCTCATACTTGTGCTCGAGGAATGACCGGCCGAGCGCAGGCCTCTGATGGCGCCTTAGACCACGCGGCCTTTTTCAGCGCGAGAGATCGTCTTTTGACCTTCCACGATATAACAAATCACTACCGCTTACAGCGCACTATATACCCCCCCCCCTTACATCATGGAGCTTCGCGCTACCATGAAATACTATGGCGCCAGTTACAGACCCGTACGTTTCCTATAC